>NC_056727.1:605076443-605143943 GCF_019279795.1 Protopterus annectens
CTAAATCAGTGATGAATTTGTGGTTACCCATCCTTTCATCTAAATTGTATTTGGATAGTGTAAGAAATACTTTGCTTTATGTGGAGAGAAAGACAATTCCAAATAAGTGGTATTCTCTGTGATCTTTCCCTCCAACATGTTCTATTTATGTTGCAAAAGAGATTTAGATCTCTTGAGTGGGTGTTTATGTCCCCATTGGACTTGTAAATGTGCAACAGGTCTGACAGGATAGGGTTTTGAGGCTCTATACATGAGGCAGAGATTATCTGTCTGTAGACTATATAATACCACGAAGGACAAGGCTTTAAGATGGTCCTTATAGATGTTATGATTTTAGGCCTTTCACTTTCTTAGTATGAAAGCGTTGTGTGTATTCAAGTTGTGTCAGATGTTAGGACAGATAGCTACTGAAGACGGCATTATACTTAATGAGTATATTTGCCTGATAAGTGCAGAATACAGAGAAATTATCACATCCTTGGACTTGTATGCCATATCCTTAGTAATAAGTTGTATAATAAAAAAATACTTTTTTTACAATAGTGTATATTTTGGGATCAAAGGACAGTTCATTATCTATGTAAGTTCCCAGGTCCCTAACTACTGGATCAATTTTTTTGGGGGGGGGTGTTGCGAATGCGAAAATTACAAGGAAATTCTTGCTTGCCAAAGTATAATATTAAACATTTCATAACATTTAGTGTTAGTCCCTGGTTTTGACACCAGCTATTCTTTACAGAAAGGCCATATTTGAGGATCTTAGTGTCCTCTGGGAAGTTTATGATGGCACCAAGTTTCAGTCATTTGTAGACTTGGTCAGCCACGAACTCTTCACCGTAGCTTTGATACATAAGAAGTAAATGCCAAAGAAGAATAGCCCGAGGACTCACCCCTGGTGTACACTATGAGTGACAGGTCTTTTGGAGGAGGTAGAGCTGCCCACCCTAATTTCCTGAGTTTTGTTTGTGAGCCAGTTTGATTTGCATAGGAATTAACATTTAGCTGGGATAATTTATCTATGATTTCTGAGTGTGTGATGATGTCAAATATCTTTGCAAGCTGTAGATATATGGTGTGCACTGTTTTGCCTTTAATTAAATCCTTTTATCTTACCAGTAGTTCTGGTAACTGGTCCTCTTCATGTTCTTGAAAGCTCACTGTGGTTCTCCAGTTATCTGCCCTGATAAGCTCCTGGTCCAGTTAACTTGGTCGCATCCATCCTGGTGTGCATCCTTCTTAAAGGTAGTAAGATATGCCGCTAGGTTTTCTTTACAGGTAAGCTGTTTCAGCACTTTTACTGTTCTTGGAGAAGCTATCAGCTTTATTTACAATGACCATCACTTTGGCTGTGACCACTATGGTCTGTAATAACTGTTCTCCCATGCTCATTTAGGCAGATGGGCCCACATAAAAGCAGTAAAACAATTTCCCAGCATGTTGCAAAATGTTTCTCTCTACCTCTTTTTGGGGGAAAATTACATTCACAGTGGCAATGACAGGCACAGCCTAAGGACTTTGGCATTACCGATTTGTGCCAAAATGGCTATCACAATCTATCAGTGTGGAGCATTAAAGCAACTAAGAGTATCACTATATGGAAAAAATGCAGGCTGTCACATACAAATGCAATTAAGTGTAGGTCCTTCTAAACAAAAAAAAAGGTCTTGTGGTTTAACCAAAGCACAACATGTACCTTTAATGCAGTCGTGTACACAGTCTTATACTGTTTTGAAACAATGTGTTTTGGCAGTTGTTCCTGGATTCCTCTGTCAGAACTGATTTCTAATTTCTACTCTGAATGATCTTTTTTATATAACATTCAATAGTCCATTAAACAAACCTAATAAAGACAAGTAAGCTTCTGTTCTTAAAGAAACAGATGCAACATAACAAACATTTACGTCATTTAAAAAAATATTACTCTAATTACAATGGTCTGTTTATGATAGTACTACAGACATTATTTACACAATTTTGGATGATTTTTACTCTTCCAATTTTTGATAACCATCACACTTTGCCACAATATGTGTACATCTATTTGTAATTTTTCTTTTTTTTTTTCAAATATTTCTGGGTTTCTATTCACATTCAAAATAGCTGACACAACATTTTTCTGACTTATTTTTCTCTCCAGAGCTGAAACATGAATATGTTTCTGACAAGAGGCATGACAGAAACTATTGTAACTGCAGGTGCATCATAATGAGTTATAACAATGTTGGATCATTTTATGGTTGAAAAGAAAAAAAAGCTTTGTTTGAGCTGGTAGAATATATTGGTTATTGCAAATATTATCTGAGAAGCTGAATGTACAGATAGGTAGGTGACTCTGGATGATATTAATAAACATTGGTGTGCAATGGAGCAGGGCTAATTATGTAAGAAATCTGTGTACCAAGCCACTACTAGTTCAGAAAATTCAGTCCATACTATGTCAAAACCATATATGTGATCTTGTCCCATTATTACAGGCATAGCACTCCTTGCATAGCGTATATATACAGAGTATCTCTCCTCCTGAACACTCCCAATTCACCAAGCCAGCATCATTGGAATATAGGCTAGGCACAAAGGGGTAAACTATGGGCAGCAACTGCATACAAATCAGTTACGCTGTGCTTATGATAGCATGTTGTTAAGGTTGTCATGCTAAGCAGTGCTAGGAAAGGAGCACAGGCCACAAAGGGGTAAACTATGGGCAGCAACTGCATACTAATCAGTTACGCTGTGCTTATGATAGCATGTTGTTAAGGTTGTCATGCTAAGCGGTGCTAGGAAAGGAGCACAGGCCACAAAGGGGTAAACTATGGGCAGCAACTGCATACAAATCAGTGATGCTGTGCTTATGATAGCATGTTGTTAAGCTTGTCGTGCTACGCAGTGCTAGGAAAGGAGCACAGGCCACAAAGGGGTAAACTATGGGCAGCAACTGCATACAAATCAGTGATGCTGTGCTTATGATAGCATGTTGTTAAGCTTGAAGTGTTACGCAGTGCTAGGAAAGGAGCACAGGCCACAAAGGGGTAAACTATGGGCAGCAACTGCATACAAATCAGTGATGCTGTACTTATGATAGCATGTTGTTAAGCTTGTTGTGCTAAGCAGTGCTAGGAAAGGAGCACAGGCCACAAAGGGGTAAACTATGGGCAGCAACTGCATACAAATCAGTGATGCTGTGCTTATGATAGCATGTTGTTAAGCTTGTTGTGCTAAGCAGTGCTAGGAAAGGAGCACAGGCATTGTTCCATAAAAAAGAATAACATTCCAACTCTGCTATACATTACCTTGTCCCACCTCCAGACAGTAATGCTAGGGAGCTCCCATTAATGGATGTTTGCATATCACCAGCCATGGTGATGGCATGTGGTTCAACCTCATGGCTTATAGCAGTGATTTCTTTATGAATCACAGTCAGGCTTAATGATGTAACACAGCATGGCAATCTAAGCAGTTACCTATAGTACAGTATGCTTTACCAATAGGCAGCACATTGCTACATGGTAAGACAGACTACTGTACTGTATCTAACTGCCTTACATAACTGCACGAGGTACCACTGTCATACCACACAGTGCTGCCATCCAGCTAAAGCAAAGGCACATGTAGTATACACTGAAGTAGAAGGTGCTTTGGTGTGGCATCCAGTAAAATGGGAAGGCGGCAGTGTAATTATGAATCACGTTAGTCTTTGGTGGCATACATTATTGACATAATGGTGGCATGCATCTGGACACTTTATTTATGAATACTAGGGCTTATCATGGCTCCCTAATTCTTTGGTGGGTGATATTAGCCATTGCACACCCATCCACCCTCCCCATGCCTGCTCCTTCAGCACCTGAGATGATAGTTAAATTCAGCTCACCTGGAACAGAGTCAGTGTTTTATCTCTCTGAGAAGCAAAGATTTGCCTAAGGTTTACTGATAATTTAATTATTGAAAAAAAAAACTCCCCAAGTTAAAAGGGCTTAGTATATATTATTTCTTAGTCATGTTGTCTAGTATCCAGAAGTGAAATGTGCATGCTTGTCTCCTTAAGGCATTGTTCAGTAAATGGCTTTTAAAGAGCGAGAGAAAAAGACAGAGAAGCGGGGAGGGGAGAGAGAGAGAGAAAACTTGTCATTGTTAGGCATTAAAGGGTATGTAATGTGTTTCTATTCTATTCTAGATCTGTTTCTAAATGTACATTTGAGAATTGCAGACATCAGGTTTTACACTGTAAACTGTTTTAATTTAATGTTCACATTAAAACAGCAAAATGTACTGGCAGGATGCCAGACTGCATGTAAACTATCTCACTTGTAATTATCACATCGTTAAGACATCAAGCTGTCTAGGAAATGCATGCTTATGTCTGAATATTTCTGTTTCTAATTTACTAACCGTGGAAATGCAATTTAACACCTATACGTCATTGACAGATGTGTGATCTGTGTTACAGTCCCAAATATGACACTAACTTTTATGCATTCTAAAAATGGTTAGCACTAAATTGTTTTGTCCAAAGCTTTGCCCTTGAGTGTAATTACAGTTATGCTCTGGTATAGTCATTCCTGTCGACTTCTTAGAGCAAGAAATCTGAGCAAAGCCTAAAATTATGGGGAACAAGGCCCAACAATAAGGACAGATTTTAAATATTGCTCTTACAAACTTAGAAGGTTGCTAGAATGACAAGATTTGAGTTAGTTTGCATTTTTTTGAAGGATATGAGGTCGGAAACTCAAATGTATTTCATTACTTATAGACTTCAAACCTCAGTGATTTGCCAGAAAAACACAAATTTTATAGGGTCATAGGTTTATAGGTACATACTAAGCTAATGACTGCCAGGGCCTTTATTAACCCAGCTATGCAATCAAATCCAACCCAAACCAATTGTGTCCCTATGTATCATGGGCATTTATTTGAAGAGGGTAGGTTAGGAAATTTCTAGAGGTTATCTGGGGAGGTATGTTTAGGCATTGCTGTCTGTCTCTTTCAGAGATATGGGGTCCATACCTGGGGTGAATTTCTGATTTCCCAACCGTTGGTTAAGGTTACGCTTAAATAGGGCTAGGGATGGATTCTGCTTCACATGGATGGGAAGCCTGTTCAAGAACATAGGATCCTCTGACACATATCTGTTTTGCCAAAATGTCTTATTCATACCACAAGCAAAATTTAAATTCTTGTGTCTAGTGGTTCTTATGCTACTCATTTTGCAAAAGGTCCATCAGAGTTGCATCCAAGGATGCCTTGTATGCCAGGCAAAGATCGACTCTCAGTAACCTGTAGGAGACTGAGTATAGAGATAGGACTTTAAGGCGATCCATACAGGACAATGTGTTTATACCCTGGATTCTTCTGGTAAGGAACCTTTGTAGGCATGCCAGCTGTTGCATATGTCTTGTCAGGTACATGCTAAAGGAGGCACTATACTCAATGATGGGTCTGATAAGGATTGAATAAAGTGGCACTGTGTCTTCCTTGGTCCGGGATGCCATGGGATTACTTATAAGTTGGATGCCATAGAATGATTTTCTTACTACCTTGGCCAGTTATTGGTCAAAGGACAGATTATTGATTGCGTTTCCCCGATCCTTGACTACTGTGTTAGGGGTGTCTTATTGATGAAGTAATTAGCCTGGGTGACAGTTTTCCCAAAAGGCATTATAATGCATTTCTTGGCATTGACTTTTAATCCATGACTTTGGCACCAGTCATTGCTTGTGTTAGACCCTCTTGTAAGATGTTTGTGTCATGGGGAGAATGAACCATAGCTCCCAATTTGCAGTCATCTGTGACTGTAGTCATCCAAAGGTTTTACTGCTGCCACTTTTCCATTTTTTTCTAGACTATCTGGAAATCAATCTGATTTACCGGTAGTCCACAAAACACTGTACAAATGCTGGAATTCTGTTTCAAAACAAGAAACAGAGTTTGTTAAATCTGTGGATTTACTATCTTTTTTTTTTTTTTACAAAAAAGCATAAAGCGTAAATCCGCAGGAAAAAAAGAATCACAAATGGAAAAAGAGGGTGCTTCTTCTCGTCTGACATGATGATGATGATGTCAGGAAATGGGCGGGAAATGGGTGGGGATATGGGAGGTGCGAGGGTTATGGCCTAAGTCCTGTGTTAGGCACAACGAAAGGTGTCATCCTTAAAAGGCTCTTGACATTAGCCATTACTTCCAAGAAGTAGATGCCAAATAGGAGCAGTCCTAGCATGGAGCCCTGAGGTGCCACACTTTTGACTGGTCTCTTATTGGAGTGATCTTACCATTCCTGGCTTTCTGGGTCCTGTATTTGAGCCATCTGGCAATCCAGTGAGTTATATAGGGGTTTATGCCCAGTTTGGTGAGTTTGTCAACTATACCCAAGGGGGAATTGTATCAAATGCCTTAACCAGTTCCAGGCAGGCAGTATGCACCATTTCTTCTCATCCATTGCCCTAGTGATCTTCTCAAAGAAGTCCACCAAGTTTAGCAGGCATGACCTTCACTTAACAGGCCAAACTGGGTTGGGTCCATTGTCTGAAGGTTGCCTATGTCTTTGCTGATAATTTCCATGATAATTTGTTCCATGGCTTTGCATTGTAGACTAGTCAGACTAATGGGTCTCATAATTATTAGGAACAGACCAAAAATATGAGGCAAATATCTAGACATTCTGAAAGAATCTAGACAGTTGAGGGATATGAGACTAGTCATCACTGCTGTTTGCAATTTCACTAACAATTGTAAAAGTGAATGGATTTTCTGATATTTTATCTTAATATTTTATTAATAAGTGAGAAAGTAATTTTAAAGATATTGGCTTGATGTGTAAAACCATCCCCAGGGTTTAATAAACACATACAGGCATAGTGTAGAGCCTACATGGAATGTTACAGTGTCTGTGTACATAGTTTCCCCTCGGCAGCATGCCATGCATATTAATCATTGCTTGTTGCCGAGGGAGAGCAGTGGAACATGGTCACTGAATCAGTATAGAGAATGTCGTATCAACTGTGTCTGCAGATGAGTAAGGCACTCCCCTGCACTGTCTAGTTGTATAATGTCAATTGTTTACTTAAGTGTTGGAAGTGTGTATTTGTTTTGTTATTTTTAATTTTTTTTTCTATTTTTTTTTCTTTTTCTTTCTAAAAAGCATGTTTGCGCAGCATGCCATGGAGTGCAGCAATACTAAGCGGTGCCAAGACACCTGCCAGAAATCTAAAAATAGAAACCGGATATAATTAATTATTTATTTAAAGGTCACGTTTAAACATAGCTGAGCAGGTTTGTGCTGCATGGCACAGCGCTCAGCAGTGCTTATAGGCAGCTGAGAGGTATATGTAAAAGTGTAGCTGAATTCCACATAACCTTGTAACTAATGGGTTGAGGTATGACCTCATGAGCAGTACATTCAGGGTTCGAATACAAACAAGGGAAAATAAGCATTTATTTTTGAAATACAAATTATACCAATTTTATTTAAATTCTGGCCCGCTGAGTTCTGCTAAGCTCTGCTAAGCCCTGCTATTCACCGCATAAACACAAAAATAGCTGAAAATGTTTATGCACTGTTTGGCTCTGCTTAGCTAGTTTGCTCACTCCTAAGTAGTGCTAAGCATAAGGGTTTTCACACTGCTCAGCTGTGCTGGTTTGTGTGCTGCTAAACAATGAGCTGCATTTTTAAATATTGCCCAATGGCATGTAAGGGTGGGAAAACAGGCTATATTAAGCCCAGTAGGTGGGAATACAGCATAAGCAATTGGAGTTCTGTCTCTGAAGGATACTATGGCAGGTGTTGGTGAGGGTTCGCACTTTCAGGTGTAGCATTGGGGCATCCTGGTGTCCAGGGTCATGGTAGACTCCTTGTAAAAAAACATGAACGCCAGCTTCTGCAGGGAGGTTACCAGGGCTCAGAGGGCAAGGAGGAGGCCTGGGACCAGCCAGTGCAACTGGTATCCCCTGCATAGGTGAGCAGTATCTTCACCACTACAATGACCCTAAGAGACATAAGGGGGATCTCTTGGACACCTAGGTCCAAGAATTTTAGGCAGGGGATGTCCCACTTGTATGTAGGTACTTTTACCTCTGTACCATCAATATCTAATCTGAATATCTGCTAAACTGATATGCATAATGGTGTTCTTCTCTCCCAACAACTGCATAGGAGATGACTCGGAACCTCGAAGCGCATGCCAGATGCTTGGCCAGGTTGCACAGTGAGTGTAGTGAGTATGGCTGTATTATGCTAACTGTAGTGAAATAAGCAAGAAAGAATAAAGTATTACCTGCAATAAAGTATGTACATTAAAGTTTGTATTGCAATAAATATGGACTTCGAGCTGTAGTGCAATAAATGAGTAATGCCAACTGTAGTGCAATAAATACATGAAACAATAGCATTACCTGCAGTAAAGTATACACAAGAAAGTCTGTAGTGCAATAACTGTGGAAGTAGAGCTGTATTTCAGGACTTGAATAATGACAACTGTTGTTCAATAAAAACTCGAAACAGTACCAGAAACTGCATGACAGTATATACAATAAAGTCTGTAGTGCAATACGTGTGGAATAAGAGCTGTTTGTCAAGAAATGAATAATGCCCACTGTTCTGCAATAACTCATGTACCACTACCAGTAACACAAGGTTAATTGTATACATCAGGTTTGTCTTGATTTAACCATTGCAGTACAACTGTATGCATTCAGGCTGTAATGGAGGGTGCTGCAATCAAGTATAACACTGTAATAGCCATAGCATGCAAATATAATGGCAGCCAAATGTCTTATTTAACACATGCAGTACCAGTCAAGGCTGTTTCTAGGCCAATAGTGTCCACATAATGCTCTGTCATCCACAAACAGCAGGTAAGCGAGGTATATGGGTGAGGTAGTCTACTCATTATCTGATATTGTTGGTTGACTTCACAGATATTTCAAACCAGTAACAATATATTGTGTACACCTGCATTCTATATACTAATGTATAGATTACCTACTATTTCTGTCATGCTTGTATTTCATGCATGTGTATTCTACTGTCACTGCAGTCTAGTATAAAACTGTAGTAACTACCAGGTCATATATTGGTTCCAGGTGAGCTCTAGGCAAATATCAGTCAGTCAGTAGTCAGCAGTGGCTCAGTAACTCAGTTGGTTAAATGTTCTGTCTGAAGTGCATTTTGCCACACACAGACCAGGGTTTGAATCCAATACTATGTAGTATTAAATATTACAGTATCATTCACATAATGTTTACAGATTCTCTCTCCACAGGAGCTACAGGTAAATGGGTGATGAAGCCCATATTATGAGTAAATAATTGTTTGTTTAGATGTCACAGACTGTTAAAATAATTAGCAAGAATGTGAAAGTACAGCATAACATAAAGGAAATAAATATGGTAATAATAAAATAAAATTAAATGAATAAAATGTGTAATCTTGGTATGGCTGTATGCCTGAAGTATCTGTTCAAATTTGCTGCAGCCAATTCATACATTCCATGCAGAACTCCTCTGCAGTCACTGCTACTGGGACCTATCCCCATGCCTGCCAAGCAAAGCATGATAGTTGTTTAGGGTCTGTACTGTACACATACATGTCTCTCAAGTGTCATGCTGTCACATAATGTAATTAATAGTGCATAATCTGTCTGTCACAGGATTACCATTGGCATGATTACCTAAATTGTAAAGTATCACTAAATCAGCCCACACTACTCCTTGGTAGTTATATAGGTCCCACCTGATGTGCAAGTGTTCTGTGTAGTTGTGTACCCGCAGTTGTTACTGCTTGGCCTACACTGTCCCATGTGAATAGCTTGAGAGTTATGTACATGCTACAGCAGCTATAGGGGACTTGTACACATAAAGAAAGGACAGACCCATAGAGTAGATAGTAGTACTGTTGTCAAGTAAATAGCTTATAATGGTACTAATGGACTGTTTTACTCTCTTTTCCCACCCCTTATCTTCATATCATTGTTATTGTTATCCATTGGTTATGGTTTACTATTCACATATGTTGTTCAATTATCTGTATTTTGGGCATGTGTATTATTATTGTTATGTATTATAATGGTTGCATATTAACATATCTTGTTGAATTACCTATTTTGTTGGCCTTATGCTGTAACTGTTACTGGCATGCTGTTAATATACTGACTATCCTGTCATTTATTGTTGTGTTCCACATAATATGTATTGATGCGTAATTGGGTTATTTTCACTGTTCTGGCTTGCTGTTATAACTATGTTTTGTTCATAACTAACCTATACTTATTGCTATACCTCCATCACTACAGCATGTCAATGTAGGTTGGTTCACAGTGATCCACCTACCTTGCCTCATCTGGACGTGGCACTGGGTTCTATCACATCTGGGACCCAGGCCAGTGGTGCTCTCTCTATTGCCCCTGCACCACCTGAGGCATCAGGTGGAACTGCCTCAGGGGATGGGTCTCGGCCTCCCCCTGGGAGCGATGGAAGAGGGGCTGCAGTCACCCAACAGGAACTGCCAGTCATGGTGCACAGGATCATTCATCGAACCTATGAATGTCACCTGCGTCAGACTGAGGGCACACTGGCCAACCTGGTGGGGTAGGCTGATCCTGACACCCAGCCTCCAGCACAGCCAACTTTGGAGCAGTGAAGGAGCAGTTTCAACTGCCCATGGGTGGGGATGTCAGTCATGCTGCTGCTGTCTGGAGGCACATGTGACTCCGATTCCACAACACCCTCCCCATCCAAGGTGTTTACCCCAACATATGTCACACACCACTCCTGTCTGCTATCTTGTCTGCCTGCTATTGCATCCTCTCCTACCCAACATACCTCCACACATGTACCTATGTCCATTCCCCAAAATTCCACTGTCTCCTTAAAAAAAAAAAATGGGCACACAAAAAAAAAAAAATCGCCCCATACAAAGCTCTCCATTTTGCACATGTGTATACTGGACACAAAATTTTATGTTGTCCTTACCCCTCTCTCTGAGATTTAAGAGTCAGGATTCATCTATAAAACCTGTCAAAATGCACAGCTGTTTCTGTACAAGAAATAGGTAGATATCATCCTTCCCTACACCTGTCCTGCACATCCCTATCTGACTTTTACATTGTTTTTTCCCCCTTGCATGCCCCCATTTCACCACTTCCTATCACCCCTTTTTTTATTTATATTTTTTAGCTCAGGTTTACACCGCTTTGCTTAGCTCAGCTTAAATGAGTTTTAATGAGCTTTAATGTCTATATGTGTTTATGACAGAGTTACTCGGTTCTATTTTACGATGTCAAAATGTTAAAAGAGCGAACGCTGTTGCATCAACACAGAATAACTGAAGCTACTAAATTTCGAACGGCCAGAACAGCAAATTTTTTTCCCAGGGAAAAAAATTGCTGGGCCATTGTCGGTACTTTGCCGTTTTCTCCATGTAGTGCGATCTCAGAGTTGGTATATTTAAGTAGGGGGGTGTGGGGGTGAAGCCTCTCACTTTATTTTGTGTGTAGATTTGTTTTTTCTTTTTTTTTGTTGGCTCAGAGATTTTTTTTCCCTTGAAAAAAAATCGCTGTTCTGCCCATTTGAGATTTAGTAGCTTGAGTTATTCTGTGTTGATGTAAGAGCATTCACTCTTTTGACTTTTCAACATCATAATATAGATGTGTGTTACTCACATGTAGAAAGTAAACACTTCTGCCAAGTGTTAAACCCAGGTTCCTCTCTACTATAACACTCTACATTTACCCACCATGCTTCACAGGCTCTAGGTTAAACAGCTGTTTCCAGCAAAACATACTGCTTGCTACTTACAGACATTATGCATGTAACTAAAATAAAAAACTAATGTGAAAAGTGGGAATGTACCCTGGACTCTGGTGCAATAATAAATAATAATGAAGACATACTAATGGATGTAAATGAGGCCTGTGATAGCAGGCATATGTGCCCTTTTATTAGCAACATGTGGTAAGACACCTGCTAAGGCAGCAATGGCAAAGTACATGTGCACCTGGGACCCTGTTGCAGAAATACAACCAAATAAAGCCACGCAGATACTCGTGGCTGTGGAAGTGTTTTTCACAGCCTGTATATCTGCACATATATCCTGCAAATACACATACTTTTACATAGTCACTGTAGCTCACTCTGTTAAATGTCTTGCATGCAATGCATTTTGCCACTCACAGTCCTGGGTTCAATCCAGTGTTGTGCTGCACTACAATTACATTATTTTGAGGACAGCAAGTAATGAGTGAGTCATGCAGTCTTACTCTCCACAGGTTACTGCTACTTAATTAACTGCTACCCAATTTTGCAAGACAAAGGCCTGCAGGCAGAGACATAATGCACATATCTATGTAGCCTAACTATATGTTGCCTACTACTCTGTTAGTCGCACTGTTGCATAACAGATTCACCTTAAGCACATACACCAATTGCACTGTATACAATACCCTTGCCCTGGCTCTGCCATAATGACAGGCCTGACACAGCTGACACAGATACATGTGCAGGTTGCTGTCCACCAAAGTGTTCACACTCCCCCCTATGTGTTGTAGGCTGCGGTAACAGCTGCAGCCTCTAGCATACACAGCTCTATGTAAAGGTAGCTGTTACAAACCTACCATTCCTCCCAACCCCCTAGAACAAGGGATCCGGACACAGCCATACTTAATGGGGGGAGGGGGGCAAAGGCCCACAGATAGGGACATGTGTAACATTTTCCCCTACAAAGATAGTATGTTGATAGAATAACAGCTATTGCAGTAGTATACATAATCTGATGGGTATGCAGTGTGACACACACATGTGTCTTCTTTCTGACCTCAGCCCACAATGATTGCCAGTGCACTGCCAGATGACCACAATGGTATGGGACACTGACCACACATATAAGGCAAAACTGTTGACATACGTTATAAATCTCTACAGTGGATGGTGTTTGTATCCACCCTCTACGATGCTGTCTCCACATCTCAGTAATGTCCATCTCATAAACTAAGACAGGGGCCAAGGCCTACATGAAGGCCTTATATATTGCACTGTGGTGGCATGTCATTGGCTAATGATAGTGCAATACAGCTGTTTTGGCTGCAATTAGCAATTCTGAGCTACAGAGTGGTGCAGGGGCAATTACCTGCTAATGAGCAGTACCTTACAAAGGCAGGCAGCTTGTTATGGGGAACAGGTCTGTATGAGACTTAACACACAGAGAGAGTGCATTATCAAAAGATTACTTGAAGCAAAGTTCAACAAAGGAGTACTGCACTCCACCACATATGTAATAGATTTTTACATGTAACAGGATGCAGATGGGAGGATGGAGGTATGAGGAATAGGGATTACAGCAGTAAGCATGTCTTAGATCTATGGTGATGACATGTCATTGACACTCTGCTGTCCTACACCTACATGTATGCCTCTCAACTGTTCCTGATTTCAATCACATCTCAGCTCTGTCCCTGTCAATCCCACCTACAATGGTCGGCTGTTGTAGGAAAGCTAGTGGATTATACGTAGTACATAGTGACAATAAGGGAGGGTGTACACCCCTGTAACATCAAAAGATGTACTGTAATTCACCTCCTCTCATTCTGTCCATGTCTCACATAATTAGCTCTAACACTGTAAATCTGACCCTGAATGTTCCTGATGTACTCTGGCTAAGTGCCTGTGTCTGTTGACATTTGCCCTAGTTTGGTTGACCTTTGCCTAACATGCCTGTCAACTTCTGACAGCAAGAACTTAAGATGAAGTCATACTTAAGGGGGGGGGGCATACTCATGGTACATACCAGAGGCAGTGATAGTAGTACTGGCATACCATTCTCAATATAGGTGTACTGGGTGTTATGTTTAGGTCTATCACATACACTGTCATATTGCATACCTTACAGGTGTATTGTACTGGCAATGTTAACTGGATGTAGCTGATGTGCATGTCATAATGGCCCTGACTTGTCTGTGTATGTTGTTGTGAGTTTGTCTGTTGTGCATGGGAGCAGAGATGTGAAGATGTGGAATTGTACTGCAGTTTTGGATCCTCATTTGTATGAGTCTGTGTGGATTACCATACATATTAGTAAAGGTAGTAATGTACTGCTGTTGTTTTGCTTCTCACAGGTGACTGGGGGGAGGTCGGAGTCTGTCCCCCTCACAACCTGATGTCAGTGTTTCCTCGGATGCAGCTGATGATGGTGGCCATAGTGTGGCACAGGTGGGGTTGTCAGTGGCTGAATCTGTCCCAGAGGTTGACATCCCTCTTTTGCCCCCATTGTCACTGCATGCTGTCAGTAAGCCCACACATACCCAGTCCCCAGAGGCCACAGATAGTGGACAGTCAGAGGGTGGTGACATTGAACAGGGCAGTGTGACAACTATGGCTTCAGTGAGTGTAGACACTGGCCATAGCCATAGAGGTGGTGAGGTCTCACACAGGCAGATCAACAGGGGTGGTCATAGGACTGCTGTCCATCCACTACCTGTTGCAGGTGTCATATCAAGAGTCAGTTGCCGCATGTTTCTGTCAATCATGGAGGTACAGGCAAGTTCTGAATGCAACACCACAAGGATGCTTAGGGTTATGGATGCAGCATAGTCTGATATCTGTGACTGCCTCCACCTCACTGGGGACACCCTGGATCAGTTTCCTGCTGTTGTGGATAGATGTTGGGCTGAGACAATGTCTGTCTTTGACCGCATGATGTCCGTGCTGGGACATCTGGTTGGAGTTGTGTGTCAGAGACGTGGATGAAGGTCAGCAACACCATCTGCTGGGAGTCCACATGGCTATGCACAGTCAAGCTCCCATACTGGCAGTACCTACAGTGCTACAGGGGGAAGTGTGCTGTCCACACCTTGAAGTGGAGGGCCATGACACGTGGTCCTGGGCAATCCCGTGTGGGACTCAGCCCAAGCATAATCCAGTCATTAGGTACTGTCACAGCATCTGACCCTGGGAATGGTGGTGCCAGTGCTACTCCTGGAAGAATCAGTTCATGTGCTCGTGTCCAGAGATGGTGAGATGTCCACTCTACCATGTACGGTCCACAACTTTCTAAGATACACACGTGTAAGGCTAGCACTGGGCTTGACTGTGTATACGCACACTCAAACACTACTTTTGCATGCAGGGCACCAACAGACACACATGGCACCTCTCCATGTCCCATATAACCTGCACCCCTTCCTGACTCGCACACATGCTGTCACCTGTTTGGCACAGCCTAGGCCTCTGGCACCTCCATACCACACCCTGTACATATGATGACACCTGTGCCACATCCCTATAAACCGTGACACCAATACAGGGAAATGCAAATATGTGTCTGATGCACAGGGTGAATATATTACCTGACATGTACTTGCGTAGTGCAGTATTGTTTTGCCATGGTACTTTTTGTGGGGCACTACAAGTATTGTATGCTGCCATGTGTCATGGATACACATCCAAGTTTGTGTAACTTTATTGCATGATGTTAGATGGGTAGTAGAGTTATAGACTGACAGGTGTGTCACGGAGCTGTGTATATGTCCATCCCAGGTATTTGAGGGATAAAACAATGGACACATGGCAGCAATACAGTGGCACAGGATGGCATGGCAGCACAGCAGACATCTGGTGTCAGCAGGGTAAGGCAGTATACGTGCATGTCTCCCTAGGTGCATATGTGTATAACAGTGTATCAGAGACAATGGTGGTATTCAGCATAAACATGCATTCATACTTTGTGACAAGGTCTGATACCCTAGATACTTGCCACCTGGGTCTTCTGAAAGTACAAATCTAGAAGATGGCGGGAATCAGATTTGCTTATATGGAGGAGGGCAATTTGTCACCTGGGTCTTCTGAACATACAAATCTAGAAGGTGGCAGACATCAGTTATGCTTATGTGGAGGAGGGCACTGTAGATGCCAGCAGCTAGTCACATGCCCATAAAATGCATAACCATTCCATGGAGATAACGCATATGGGCATGTCCATAGTGCTGTAAGGGACACACACGCACAGAGTAAGATGATGTGAGATTAGAGTCCTTACATAGCTACTATTACACACTACAGCTTGCCGTACATATCGCATGCACCACAGTTTATCTGACATTAGACTGTCAGCCAGCACTCTTAAGGTGGATAACATTAGCAGGCCTTGTAAAGGAGGTCAATGTAGAGGCTAGCAGTGAGTCACAGGGCCTTAAAATGCATAACCATTGTACAGAGATAGGCCAGATGGGCATGTCTGTAGTGCCGCAAGAGGATATAGTTACAAACACACAAGTTGGATGATGTGAAATTAGAACCCCTACTTATCTACTGTTACACACTACAGCTCACAGTACTTATCACATGCACCACTGGGTTTATCTGATATTAGATTGTCAGCCAGTGCTTTTAAGTTGAATAACATCAGGAGGCCTTGTAGAGGAGGGCAATTTAGAGGCCAGTAGTCAGTCACAGGAACATAAAATGTATACCATTGCACAGAGATAGTCCATGTGAGCATGTCCATAGTGCTGTAATGGGATATAGCCATACACAAATGTACGTTGGATGATGTGAGATTAGAAATCCTACCTATCTAATATTACCCATTACAGCTTACAGTACTTATCACATGCACCACAGGTTATGTCTGTTTTATATGTGAATGCAGGCATAGTACTTGTGGAGTACGCAAAGTGGTTTTGTGTTAGACAGCATGTGTGGCCTGCAGAGTGATACTGTTTGGTACTGTTATTGTATCTAGTGTCCTAGGGGTGAGTTACCTGGTAATATCCCTGCTATGTGTGTTCACTTACCAGTATGGCCATATGTGGCTATTTGCAGTTTGATAGGTGGACATGTGGCCAGGGACAATATGGCCTGTGCAAGGTGTGCATTGCACCCATTGTAACTACACCACCTGCATACCTGTGTCTGTCTACATGATGACAGTCTGCAGGCACCGGGGTCTGTGGGTGAGTGGATTATGTACTGTTACGGCCTTGGTCTGGTTCAATTGGACAACTTTATGATTTGTAAGTGCAGATAACCCCAGCATTCCGGGGTATGTAGGGGCATTGTACATCCCCACACATATCTATATAAATGTGTATAACTGGGATGTCACCTTAACTTTTGTTGTGTGTGTGTACATTATGTAAATGTGTTATGTAGATATAGGTGGAGAATCTATGTATCATTGTACTTTATATAGCTATATATATATATATATATATATATATATATATATATATATATATATATATATGTGTGTGTGTGTGTGTCTGTGCCACATACTGATAGATACACTAATCAGGCATGAGGGGAATGGAGAGAGACAAATATGTATAGTTAGCTGTATGTGTGTACAGACATATTTCCACATAGCAGGTCTTTGGGTGGTAGAGGTAACAGACTTTGGCTCAAGTTAGCCAAGTGTAGGAGCATGCCCAGTGTGACTGCCAATACTTACAAGGTGACTCCAAGCCAGAGCTACCTGTACTCCAGTCCGAGATTATATGTGCTGCAGGCCATTGGCTGCTGCACCTGTTACCACAGTACTGCACTTCCCTGATATTGTCCAAGGCACTCCCTGTCTGTTTGCTGACCTTAATATGTGACTCATACCTCACAACTGGACAGAGCTTCACAGACTGTCCAGAATTCAGCCTCATATTTTTGGTCCATTTACATAACTATGTTGTTTTTTGGCAAATTAGTGGCAAATCAGTGAAGACTGAAGTCAATAAATAATGACAGACATTTGAGTTTCAGGCTGTATACACATCAGGAGATTCATGCTAATGCAAGACCTGTTATTCTTTCAACATTTTACATTTGTAGGAGCAATATTTAAAACTTGTCCCTATTTTTGGGCCTTTGCCCCATTTTTATTCATGGCTTTGGCCAGATTTCTTGCTCCAAGAGGTTGAGAGGTATGATGTAACTGGGTTACATGATGTAACACCACATACAGTGTGACAGTCTGCATACCTCTCCCTGTACATGTTTTTGCAGAATGTCCAGCATTTTGCCCCATATGTCTGCTCAGTTCCTCATACATTTTGTGTTTTCTGGTACTATACTGTAAAAAGCAGTCAATGAACTGTTGTAACTACTGAGACATTTAAGTGATGGCCTTTACATCCTGCAGCTAATCTGACCTGTTGCAACCTGTTGTTATACTATGTTACTCAACTTTCTTGTGATAACAGATCGATGGGTTATAACAGTCTGTGGGAATAACACCTAATGACTACCTCATTTGCAATAAATGTGGCTACTGTCAGAGTCAAACCATCAACACCATCACCAATGCTAATGTCCCTAGCCTACTGAGCCACACAGACTGCAAGACAGGCATGTGTTATTCATCATACAAGAAACACCATACAGACATATACACTGTTGGACAGAGCAGTGGTGCAGTGGTAGCATTGTCACCTCACAGCAAGAGGTTCTCCGGTTCGATTCTTGGCTGGGGTGCCTTCTGTGTGGAGTCTGCATGTCCTCCCTGCATTTGTGTGCATTTCATCTGGGTGCTCTGGTTTCCTCCCACATTACAATGACATGCATCTAGAGCCTTTCTCCCGGGCCTCTGCTGAAAATTGGCTTCATTTCAAGTCGGACTTTCCTGGTTCACAAATGTTAAATAAATAAAATAAAATAAAAATTGTCACCCCTGTGTTACGTAAGACAAAGAACTTGTGGCCAGGTTCTGCCTCTATGTCGCAACCCTGGAATTGGGTGGTCTGATGGTATATCATTGCAAATATACTACTACAGCTGTTATATGGCTACACTGATGAGTTGGCGGTGGGGGACGACCAACCCATGCTCTGCTGACATACACAGTCGTGCAACTGTTCTGTGACCACATTGTTTGGTATCTCTCTTGAATAATGTAGTATGGTTTCCAGACATGTGGCCTAGTGAATATTATGGGTTACATACTATTGGACAGAGTACCTGCTGTCCCAAGTGTCTGTTAGATCTCTTCAAGTAGCCCACTATATTCCCTTGTATACATGTGGCAGGTCCATACATATGCTACCATAGTCTAGTACCCCTTACAAGTGATGAGTAGCTGTGTGACTTACCTTGAGAATGCAGCAGTTGACATAGCTGTAGTTTGGGGTTGACTCTGTTTGATGCATGCAATCCACAGCCAATAAATGGTGAGGTACAGGTTGTGTGGGCTGGTTGACATCATTTTTACTTTTATGTATGCCAGTTGGCATAAGGTGTCAGTCCCTAGGGCCCTAGGTTGTCAGTGCATGTGCTATGCATTGTCTCTTGGTCAAGGCCAGGTCATACTGGGCATGCCTTCATCTTCCTACAGCAGGGACAACCTCAGGGTTTTCCTCCTCAGAGTCACCCTGTAGGTGTGGCTGTGGTGACCTAGGCACTGGTGGGGGGCTGTGTATCCCTTCCCTTTGGTGATCCTGCTGCAACTGTTTCCACAGGAGTATATTATATAGCATGGCACTTGCTGTGAACATGTGTGCACATGTGGCTGGAGAGTACTGCAGGCCTCCACCAGATATATTGAGGCACTGGAACCGTGACTTCAGCAGCCAAAAACACATGCTCTACGATGTTCCTAGTTTGTGCGTGTGCCTCATTATGGCATTCTTCAGTGGGTGTGTGCATTTCTGATGGGTGTCATCATTCAGGGTTCCAGTACATAGCCAGCATCCCACAGTAAATCTCCATGTGGGATGTCCCCCCAGCAAACATCTGGTACAGCTGTGATGGGTGGCAGATATGGGACTTCGTGATAACTATCAAGGCTGGCAGCACACACATTCATGATAATGCTCTGGGCAGTCCACAGGACCTGGCAGTTGATGGAGTGGTTCCCCTTGCAGTTGACGTAGATTCTATGCTCCTCAGGAGTGGTGCCCTGATTTGTACATGAGTGCAATCTATGGCACCCAGTACCTCAGGGTAGTGAGCTACAGAGGTGAGGGGAAATAAATGTGCTCACTGGCATGTGGTAGCATGGCATCTAGGAACTGGTGGAGTACCCTAGATGCTGGTGCCTGTGATGCCTCCTTCATGTTCCCAGTTGGTCTATTATCCTAAGAGCTACACATACCTTAGTTTCCACTCGGATGGGTTCCTGTCTGTTGGGTCTATGTCTGAGTTGAGGTTGGCAGAGCTCAGTGAGTTCTTGTAGTACGTCCCTGTCCACCCAGTAGTGCTCTACAATCTCCAGCTCATGTAGCTCCTGGTAAGTTACCCTGGGCCTGAACACTCTTTTCCTTCTCAGTCTAGGCCCATGGTCAGCATCAGAAGCAGCAGCATTGACCTCAGCATCTAGCACATACATATGCAGCAGACCTGCAACAGCCCCTAACATTTCTTCAGTTAAACGTCCCAAGTCTGTGCTCCAGTGGGGCAAAGTATGGGGGTGAAATCAGATTGTAGGGTTTCTGCATCCTTTATAATGCTCTGCTGTAGGTGCAGCCTTTGTGATTGGCTACCTATGCTGCATTGCACCTGCCAAGTACATCATTAAAGACTGTTAGTAGGCGTAGTTCAGGTGGAACAGGGGTCATCAGCAATTAATATCTCATTGCCTTTCTCAGCCAGTTTTTTTTTAATAGCCTTCCTCACTCAGCACTGTGGTGCACCACACAAACACCTGCCACAAAAGTAAACAATGCTCAGCAGTCATTGTACATGTCCCCATGGAAAGTCACACTCAGCACAGTGGCACGCCACAAAAACATGCTGAAATATGCTGAAACACATGCCCCGAAGGTAAACAAAGCTTAGCAGCCAGTGTACACACCCCGTTGCTGAACACAGTGGAGTGCCACACAAACAAATGCTGCTGAGCTCCAATGAGCTTAAAAGGATGTGGACATACCCCCTTTTGATGTTAGCTACCTCTTCTGTGGACACCAACATGGTTCTCTGCCTACACGGATGGGATCTGAGGACATGGATGCCCATTTGTGCTATTCAGTAATCCCAGCTCATTTGCATGGAGATCTGTGCACACAACCTGGGAACTACATGGTTCCAGGCCATGCCTCATTAGCAACCGCAGCAGTCTACCACTGTACATACTCCACATAGGGTCCTATAATGCATTACTGTAACATAGTACTAATTTTCATTTTTACAATTTTTTTTTTTGACTGCATGTTTGCACACTGCGGTGCACTGTGCAAACATGATCTGATTATTAAAAAAAATATTTTAAATTATTTTCCATTAGGATTTGGACACACAGTGGATAGTTTTGCACATATTTCTCTCTGCTATGCTATTTCTGTCCTTTGTACTGCACTTTTACAGCCCCTGTTCACCAACACGAGGTCTGCAGGAATGATTATCTTCTTCCTGGATCACTCTAGCACCCTCATTTGCATGCAGTTCACCTGCTTATGAGGTGATTTGCATTCCGCGGACACTTCTGTGTTGGCATGCTCATGCATGCCCCTCAGCTCTGTTTCCTGGATCGCACACCTGCTTACTTTCATGTAAGCAGTGTGGCACTATGCCTACATGGAAAATAAGTCTGTGTAGTCTTTATTAACCCCCCCCCCCCATGACTTAAGGTAAACTGTAACTGTAATATCTTAGTTTTAATTTAACTTCAAATACCATCTAAAATATATTCCTAAATCAAATAATACTTTTTAAACTTTAATCTTAGAATATTTCTGTAGTCAACAATCATTATGCCAATGCTTTGATAAAGGACAATTTGCAAATTGTTTTGTTAGGATATTTCTGTTTTGTCAGGGTTACTGTCAAAGGGTTGTATATGCATTTGTTGCAAGACTTTGCTCTTTTATTCAAACATTTCTGATAATTTCTTAGTTTTAGCTGCAGATCAATGGCAGGATCACCATAAAGAAGGGATACACAGCCACACTCACAGGAGGACTTGGAAAAGGAACCCCTTGATGATGTCCCTGTAGGCAGATGTAGGTGTGCCCAGTATGCCATGGCATTGAGTAAGAGACAACGCATAGCACATACACTGACAACTTAGGGCCCCAGGGACTGACACCTTACTCCCACCCACATACATATAATAAAATAGCTGATGCCAGGCAACACACACAACCTGTAGCTATCCATGTATTGGCTGTGTACCGCTTGCATCACACAGAATCAGCCCTGAACTACAGGTCTGTCAGCTGCTGCATTCGTAAGGTTAGTCTCTAACCTACACACAAATTGTAAGAATTAGTATAATACGATATCGTATGTATGGATCTTCTGCTGTTATGCAAGAAACTATAGTGGCATATTTGGTCAGAGTTAGCATCCACATGGGACAACTGATAACCAGTCCAATAGTATGTGTTCCTTAATATTCACTAAGTCTCATGGATGGAATATTCACAACTTCAGGCAAGAGAGATATTAAACAGTGGGCACACATGATATTTGGACTACTGTCTACCCAAGCTGATTATGAGCTGTTGCCCCCCCCCCCATACCAGTGGTGTAGCCATTTAACTGCTTTAACAGAAAATCAGCTATGGTATAATAGTGGACCAAACAATCACAGGGCTTTAACATAGACAGCACTCACACATTGCATGTCTCTCTTCACACAGGATAACAATGTACATATGTCTGCTGTTGAGTGTGTGATGAATGACCCCTCCCTGCCTAGAAAACTGTGTGGCTCAGTGGACTAGGGAAGCTAGCATGGGTGATAGAATTGATGGTTCTAATCTGGAATTACTCACTTTTACATGTGAGGTAGTAGTATGTTGGCATTTTCACAGAATGTCATACCTCCCAACTTCTCAGTGCAAGAAATCTGGACAAACACAGAAGGATTGGGGGAACAAAGGCCCAAACATAGGGACAGAGTTTAAATATTGGTCACATAAACCTTGCTGGAAGTAAAGGTGTTGCAGTAGTACATATATTCCAATGGATATAAAGTCTGACACACAATTGTTTGTCTATAGCAAGTAGGATGTATTGATGTCAACAGTCAAGAAAGCACCAGAAGGCCACAAATGTGTGGGGAACAGACCAAACATATAAGGCAAAACACTGGACATTCTGTGAAAATCAGGACAGTTGAGAGCTATTTAGATTGCCAGTCTGTTGATGGTGTAACATTACCAACCCCATTCACATATTTAGTGCAGCAGACAACTGGGGAATACTGTGGACATTTTGAGTGAAGTGCAGTACTGTAGAAACAAGGGCGGAAGTTAATGTCTGTAACATACAAAATCCCGGACTGGAATACAGGTAGGTGTGGCTTGGAGTCACATTATAAGTACTGACAGTCCTACTGGGCATGCCCGTACACTTAGGAAAAATGAGTGCAATTCTGTTGGCCCATCATTGAAATGACCTGTTATGTATAAATGTCTATACATACAGACATACATATACATATCCATTTGTCAGTATCTTTCTCTCACATGCATAGTATATCTATCGCTATGTAGTGTCAAATAGATATATATAGCTATATATATTAAAATAATACATAGACACCCCCCATATATGTGCAGAACACATATACATATCATTCATACACATAGATACATTTATATATACATCCCTGTTATATACAGAAATATGTCTGTGGATGTCTGCATTGTCCGACATACCATAATAATGGTGAGTAAACTGCACTATCACACAGCCATCAAAGGATCCAAACTAAGGGCGCAACAGTATATAATCCACTTACTTACAGACCCCTATGCCTGCTGGATGTCAGAATGTAGACAGATGCAGGTGAGAAGGTGGTGTAATGTATAACCGTGTCAACGCACATATGGACAGGGCATATTGTCCATGCCCACAGTGTTGCCTAACTGCAAGCAGCCACATATGGCCATACTGGTAACTGTACACATATAGCTAGGATAACATCAGTTATCTCACTGCTAGGATATTAAATGCAGATAACAGTTGTTGTTGTTGTTGTTGTGTCTTTTGGCTTTTCCTGGTTAGGGGTTGCCACAGCGGAACTCCGGTCCGCTAATGATTGGTACTTGATTTTTACATGCTGAGTTACCTGCCCTGCCGCACAAACTTCAACGAAAGTACGCCCATTCACACATGTCTCCATGCAGAAGACGCTCTAGCTGAGAATCGAACCAGACAGCAACTTACTGTGAGGCGACAATACTACCGCAGCATCACCACCGCGGGTCTACCAATATCACTCTGCAGGCCAGAGATGCTATTCAACACAAGCCTAGTTTGTGTAATGCACAAGTACTGTGCCTGCAATCACATGCACAACAGACTTAACCTGTGGCGCATGAGATAAGTACTGTGATCTATAGTGTATAAGATTAGATAGGTATGGTAAACAAGTCCCAAATACGAACAAAAGACCACAAACAACTAAATTAGCGAAAGGAACACTATAAGAGCCGGCAAAAAAATAAAGTTAGTGATATTTATTTAAGATAAACACTTTCGGCTAGGACGTTGCCTCGCCTTCTTCAGACAAACAGATAAAACCATCAACAAACTTCCTTTTATTCAATTAAGCCTAATACACCATTAAACGTGGGTTGTTACCTTGGCAACATAGTAGCAACAACCCATCAATAATAAACTATTAAAAACGCATGATGCTGCCCTTATTTCTTATTAAAACACAAGAAAGAGCAATAAAAGGTGTAAGGTTTGGAGTTTTAAAAATACAAATTAAACATCCTAAAATTTTTTTAAAATGCGCTAAGCCTTTTTAAGATAAAAATGTGTTAAATAGGTTCTCAATAAACATGAAAAACATTGCTTACAGACCCAAACTGTGGTCAAATCATTAACTCTGAATGAAGTTAATGTAGCATATAAGAAGATTAGGTCTACTTTGGAAGATTTGTTTTTGGAAGGTCTTATAGATATAGACCTTTACCAATATTTATCTATGATAGCGCCTAAAACACCAGCCTTGTTTGGTACCCCAAAATTCACAAGGACATGAGGGCCCCCCCCTTTAGACCCATAGTAGATGGTCACGGTTCAGTCACATATGCATGTGCTAAATACATTGATAGTGTGTTGAAACCGCTAATTGAGAGTGAACCGCAGATCTGCAAAGATTCGTGGAGTTTTCTGACTAACATCAATGACTTGGAATATCAGGTGAATGTGCAGTTTTTAACCATTGATGTTAAAGACTTATACACAGTTATCCCTCAAAGTATAGGCCTACAATGGGTAAGAGAATTTTTACACGGTAAAAAGGTCAAGGATGACACCATTTATTTAATTGAAACTTTGCTTGAAATAGTTTTGACCAATAACTTTATGGTATTTGAAGGCCTGTTTTACCTGCAGAAATCTGGCGTAGCCATGGGTTCTCCCTGTGGCAGAAGTTTTGCCAATGCCACTATGGCCTTTTGGGAGAACAATATGTTGTTTAAGGAGCCACTATTCCAAGATAATGTCACCTGGTACATTAGGTACCAGGATGACATGTTTTGTGTTTGGAAAGGAGAACCATCTTTAATACCAACTTTTATTAACAACATTACACAGTCTACTAATTTCCTGGAATTTACTTATAATGTAGGAGAAACTTCAGTTAACTACTTAGATGTTCTACTGTCCAATGATAGAACTAATGGCAGATATAAAAGTACAATTTACAGGAAACCGACTTATTCGAACAGTTTCTTACATTTTACCAGTAACCATCTGTACCATCAGAAAAGGGCGGTGGTTAAGGGACAAATGGTTAGAGCTGCTCGAATTATATCAGAAGACTCAGATTTTGAGCTAGAATGCAACCATCTTTGTGACATGTTTATAAAAAAGAGGCTACCCGAATATTTTAGTTAATAATATTAAAACTGAGGTAGCAGATAAAAGAAGTGGTGGTTATTTTATACCTTTATTAAAAGGTCAAACACATGTTTTAGTTGAGACTTTGACTGACCAATTTTCTAGCCCAGAATATGAACCCACTAATCGAAATAACAACTGTGGTGTTTATCAAACTAGTTTCCTGTATACATTTTCTTTGGACTACTGGCTTATTAGGGAGGCTTTAAATAAAAATTGGGACATTATTAAAAATGATGAAACATTGTCAAATGTTCTCGGAGTAAGTCCTAAAATCACTTACAGACGAGGTCAAAATCTTAAGTCCCTCCTAGAGAAGAAGAAGAAGCAATATCCCAGTAGAATTAATGGGATGTCCAAGTGTGGTTCGTGTTCTCAATGTAAATATAATGGTTAATAATCATGTTATTATAAACCATAAAACATATAAACTGAATGTCAAATACAACTGTGAGACAAAAAGTGTTACCTATGCTGCATTGTGTAATTTATGTAACGCATTTTACATTGGGAAAACTGAGCGGAAAATAAGACAAAGAATATATGAACACTGTTATGCCATAAGTAGAAAGGATTTTAGTAATGCTCTGGCCAAACACTGTTCAGAAAACACTGGGCATTCCTTTAAATTCATAGTTTTACAACATAGGTCTGAAGATGCCCGAGGGGGACCATGGCAAATAATGTTGGAAATAGATGAGTTGATGTGGCAGATTAAAACTAGAGCCCATACTTTTCCAGGTATTAATGATAGCCTTTCTATTAAGTGTGTTTTGAGACTACTTTCTTTGAAAAGATGACTTTGTCGTCAATTTTTGAATAAAGGGTATATTCTGTTTGTTTTTACTATATATTTGTTTATAATAGTATAAGTTATATTCTTTTGTAGTTTGATTTGACCACAGTTTGGGTCTGTAAGCAATGTTTTTCATGTTTATTGAGAACATATTTAACACACTTTTATCTTAAAAAGGCTTAGCGCATTTTAAAATTTTTAGGATGTTTAATTTGTATTTTTAAAACTCCAAACCTTACACCTTTTATTGTTCTTTCTTGTGTTTTAATAAGAAATAAAGGCAGCATCATGCATTTTTAATAGTTTATTGTTGGTGGGTTGTTGCTACTATGTTGCCAAGGTAACAAATAACCCACGTTTAATGGTGTATTAGGCTTAATTGAATAAAAGAAAGTTTGTTGATGGTTTTATCTGTTTGTCTGAAGAAGGCGAGGCAACGTCCTAGCCAAAAGTGTTTATCTTAAATAAATATCACTAACTTTATTTTTTTGCCGGCTCTTATAGTGTTCCTTTCGCTAATTTAGTTATTAGATAGGTATGGGTTCTAATCACACTGCAGCCCACTTGGTGTGTGTATACCCCTGGAAAACAGTGGACATGCCATCATGGGCTATCCACCTACAATGGTTTTGTAATTTGTGGTCTGTAACTTGCTGCAGGCTTCCACACTGCCCTATTCTACTACAAGACCTGCTGATGTCAGCCACCTTAAGACTACCAGCTGATAGTGTAGTGGCAAGACTTAAACCATGGCTTGTGCAATAAATACTGTGATCTGTAATGTGTGATATTATATAGGTAGGGGTTCTAATTCCACTCTGTCAAACATGGTGCATGTGTATATCCATATAGCATAAGTATGATAACTTATGTAAAGTAGACAAAGGTAGGGTTTTGCATCATTTTATTTGCAGTGGGTGATGTGCCCCCCCCCCCAAATGACTAACCATAACAAAGCTTGCTTATATCAACAAGCATTATATGTTCTAAACTGATAGTGCTAGCAGACATGGGTTGTGCTGTGTGCATCGAGTATTGTGATCTGTAGTGTGTATCAGTACATAGGTAAGTGTTCTAATCTACATACAGCCAACTCTCAGTATGTGTGTGCCTTGGCATGTCCTGTATGTAGTGAGTGGAAGTGGTGCTAGTCTGAATGTGGCTATGTTTGTGTGTGAAGCTGTTACAGCAGTATACATCATGTTATGGGGCCATAGCACATGTGAACTTACCTAGCATAAAGCCATACAGCCCTCACAATCTGAGACATCTGTATACCCCTCAGTTCAGGACCAGCACATATTACCGCAGTCCAAGAGGGACTCAGGCAAATGCTGTGTGTTGAAAGGACAGCTGCCCAGCCAATCAAACAGATAGCATGTGCTGAGGTGCTCTATGTACCATTAGGCAGGGTCGTTTTCAAGGGTGTGTTTATGTCTGCTAGACAAATGTCTCACAGAAGCATGTAGTACTAACATCATACAGTAGGTGAATGTCCTTACAGTGAGTCATCCATCTACTATGCTCCCTACAGAGAGGCAGCATAAGCACACCAGCAAGGTCACACCTTGCCCTGTAGCAGACCTTATCACAAATTATGAATTCACGATTACGCAGACCATCTCCATTGTCCCTGGTAGACTGTCATGCAGATGTGAACCTATGGAGCCATGCACTTATACTGCTGTACTTTGCTGAAGTCATATTTCTGCTGTGCTGCCATGCCATGCTGTGCTACTTCACTGTTGCTGTGTATATATAGGTTATCTCCTCAGAGTCCTGCAACAGAAACATACACAGGTCTGTGACATACCTGTTATTGTGTAACAATACCACCAGTACAACACCATGCAATGTAAGCTCCACAAATGTATGTTGCATATGCATGACACATGCCAGCATACAGTATATGTTGGTGACCACTACAAGTGGTATGCAATACAATACTGTATTACACAAGTACATGTCAAGTAATATAGTCACCCTGTGCATCAGACACATAGCTTCTTTCAAATAAAAAAAAAACACAAGACAAAGAAGATGAACCACCAGGTAACACTTTATTCGTTGTACCTCAGCCTTTTGCCTTCAAGGGATAAGTCTTACACAAAATCCAGCACCTTAAATATCATGCACAATAGACTAATAAACATTTAAATATATAAATTATAATATTAATCAAATACCTTGGTAACGCAACCTGATTCAAATTACCCTGTCAACAACTGCAAGACAAGAAATGGCAGTAAAAAGAGAAAAAGCAGTAAAAAAGTACAAAACGTTTTGCCTACACAAGTCTGCAAGCATAACAGTTCACAATATGCACAATTTAAATGTATAAATATGAACATGTATACATAAATAATATATACTGTTTCATAAAATAAAAATCAAGTTCCTAGAAATTCATAGCAACCTCCTGATTGAAACCCCCAGGGTGTAGGGTACCATAACTGAAAATAAATGTAGTCTCTAGAAAATTTAATCTAGAGTGAAAATCACCTCTCACCCCATCAACTTTGGCCAGAACACTGAAAAATAGTGAAGATCTACCCCCCCCCCAATGTGCAGAAGAAAAATGCTGGGCAACCGGACTCTCCCTTTTTCTATTTCTGATGTCCAAAAGATGTTAAATTATTCTTATTTTTGCCATCCTTTTAGTCTGCCCTATGTACAAACATGTTTTCTCACATCCACATCCCAAAATGTACACCACTCCACAAGACATGCAATGACATTTTCCAGTAGTGTGACATTTTCTACCATTAATAATGGTACCTGCTAAATTATGAATTTTTGTACAAAGGTTTAAGTTACCACAGGGAAAAGCTCCATGTCTTGAACTAATCTCCCCATAGGAGATAGGATTATTTAATAATTCTTTAAGATTATGAAATCAACCATAAGAAAAAGTCACCCTTCTAGGGAAGATAGTACCCAGAAATTCATCATAGCTAATCATAGGCCATAGTTCCCTTACAATACATACTATCCTATCTGAAAAAGGACTATATTTCATAACATAAAATATTTTTTCTTTGTCCTCTTCATGAACCCACTCATACCAATGAACATTAACCTGAAGTACATTAACCTTTCTTTCCCCTTTGGTAGCCTTATTCCTTGCAGATTTTAAATTCTTCCATGTATAACCTCTATCTAATAACCTTTATTTCACTTCATCCATAAAAATCCCCTTTACAGAGTCTTGGGAAGTGTTAGTAAAAATATGTTTGAATCCCCATAAGGTATGGAGTCCATAAGATGGGAGGGATGCGCAGAAAGCTGGTAACTGCGGTTGGTTTCTGGAAGGGTTTATACTGAACTTTCATTTATTTCATCATCCACAAAGAAACTTAAATCCAAAAAATTAATGGTCTTCATATCTAAATAATAGTTCAATTTTAACCCATGAGGGTTGGAGTTCAACTTCTCAAAAATACTTTAAAGTCATCCACTGAGCCCTTACAAATAATAAGTAAGTCATCTCTAAATTATTTATAAACAATCACCCTGTTCTTAAAAAACTCAGTTAAATACATAAATTGCTTTTCAAAATCACCCATGTATAAAATGGCATATGATGGAGCGTACCATAGCTGTACCTCCCTTTTGTAAGTACACCTTGCCATTGAAAGCAAAGTAATTATGAGAAAGGCAAAACTCCAATAATTCCAAAATAAGAAGAAAATGGACCCTCACCAAGAATCCTACCCACAGCTTCAAGACCCAAACGTGGCTCAATATTGGTATAAAGGGCCACTATATCCATGCTAACCCAGAAGTAGTCCTTTTGCCACTTAATACCCTTAATACATCTGCACAAATCCTGACAGTTCTTTATATGAGAGGGACTTTGAATATATGGTGTTTTAACAGAGAATCCAAAAATGTGCCCACATTATACATGAGAGACCCCCCCCCACCTGAGACAATGGGTCTTCTCGGGGGGGGGGGGATCTTGCCTGTCCTTATGAATCTTAGGAATGGCAAAAAATATTGTATCACGAGGATTAGGAATGTATAACTTTTTTACATCCAAACCTGCTAAAAAACTAACCTTTTCCCCTACTCCAAGAGTTCCAATAATAACCTGTTGAAGCTTTTCACTGGGTTCACAGATAGACAAGTATAATCCTTCACCTGTCCCAATAAATCATTCACCATCTTATTATAATGAGTTCTACTCATTATTACCCAGTTTCCTCCCTTATTATCTTCCTTAAATACTATTTTGTTTGCTTGAACTTGGAGTTCTTTTAAAGCCTACCATTCCTCTTTGCTTAAATTAAATTTCTGACACCTAAATCTCTTAACTTCCCTCTCAAGGTTGTAATATAATAATTTTTCAAAATTACAAATCAACTGGCATGACTTAGGTGGAAGAAAAGTACTGGAAGAAAACAGAAGTGCAGGCACTTTAAGAAGACCATATCCAGTATTAAATTCATCCTCATTATCACCAAAAACTGTATTGCCATCAATGACATCAGTATCAAATAAAAGTTCATCACGTTCATACAGGGACATATTAAACAAGGGATCATCATCGCTAACAGTTGGTGTAAAGCTGTTACCATAAACATTTTTTCTTTTATCAGAAAAATACACTCTAAGATATAATTTGTGACAGAATCTATTAGCATCAATAAGAACACTAGCCAAAGAAGATATTTTGGTTGGCACAAATTTAGTGCTCTTTAACAGTACGTTTTTTGCATCAAAAGATAAACTTAAGTGTGATAAATTAATGATATTCAAGCCGCACTACTCGCAGACATGTAGTCCATTAGAAATAAAAACAATAAAATGATTTGTACTAAGTGTTTTCACCCACTCTCCATACTGGGCATCATCAGAGTACATTTTAATTAAAAAAAGGCTTTCTTAAATAGTAAAAAACACACACACAATGCCCTTTCATTAAAACTAATGAGAAGCATAAGTCAATTATGTATGTAAATGCCTAGTTAAAAAGAAATGGATTAAATAACCTACAGTAGTATTAAATATATACATATAAATATTGAACACTAATATTTAAGTAACCATATTTACATAGCATGTAATAATGTGAAACCTGTAATAAATAATTAATAAATTAGTATAAAAATGTAGTCCATTAGAGTCACTTGTTATACCTTCCCTTTCACTTTGATCTGCTACTTCTTCCATTTGCTCCCTCATGAAACCTCTGCTGCTGTCCTGATTGGTCAATTCGATCAGGTGATCCTTCCCCAAGGATGCTCTCAAAAGGTACACTCTTTTTTAAAGAAAATTTGCCTGAAGAGACTGACCTATGCTCCAATTGTTATACTATCTCTTTTTAGAGTGACCCCAATGAGGTTTACACTGCCACTGGTAAATCTGACCAGACTGAAAGTCATTCATATCACGAGTTAGTTTCCTTTTCTTTCTAAGGGTGATTTCACTCTCGATTTTATCAACTCCATGTTTGATTTCTTTCATTCTAACACCCCAGGTGGCTGCAGAAAAGTCCTTTTTCAAGGATTCTTCCAAGGAAGAAATGTCATTATGTTATCTATTCATGGTTCTAAGATTACATTTAACCAAAATTTTAAGCCACCCCAGAGTGCATTCAAGGGAAACCTGTATCTATTTATGAAACAGGTCCTGTTCTTCTTCCTCAAATTCTCTAGCCATTAACAGATCAACCCATAGCCCTCTAGGAGTAATATTTAAACTTAGGTATTTCTCCAACAGCTTGGTGTCATAAAAGTGTCTTAAAACAAACCTACTTCTTTAGGCAAGAGCCTTTCCAGCTGGTTAAATCACCCAGATGAGCCATTTTCCTCAGAAGGACCCCCAAGGGCTTGATTGCAAAAATTTCATTTCCCTCTCTTTGACAAAATTAGTGAAGGAAAAGCAAGTTGTACTGCTGCTGCTGGAACCATCCATATCCATGGTGGAAAAACACCAGCTTCCAAAATACCACCAATACAATCAATACTGCAAACCTAAATCAAAGCTTCATCATAGCTTCTTTTCCCTGCATTGATGGGAAGGATGACATGGATGTGGCACAGATATCACTTGCACAGGGTGATGTGTGGGGTGCTGGAGGCCTAGGCTGACCCAAATGGTTGACAGCATGTGTGTGAGTCAGGAAGGGGAGTGGGTTAGATGGAACATGGAGAGGTGCTGTGTGTGTCTGTAGGTGAACTGCACATGACAGTGGTGTGTGAGTGTGTGCATGTACACAGTTAAGCTCAGTGCTAGCCCTACATGTGTGTTTGTTGGACAGCTATGGACCACACATGGTAGTGTTGACAGTTCACCATCTCCAGCCCTGATCACGGGAACAGGCTCTACCAGGAGTTGCACTGGCACCACCATGCCCAAGGTCAGATGCTGTACTAGTACCTGACAGTGACTGCTGTCTGCTGGGACTGTGTCCCCCACTGGAGCATCCAGGACCACTTGCCCATGGCCTGCCATGTTGTGGTGTGGACAGCACACTCCCCTCTGTAGTACTGGATGTACTGCCACTATGGGAGCATAACTGTGCATGGCCGCTTGGACTCTTAGCAGATGGTGTTGCTGACCTCCACGGGTCCAACACCCAACTCCAATTACACATTCCAGCACAGACAATGTGTGGCTCAAGACAGACGCTGTCTCAGTCCACCATCTGTCCACTGCATCACTGAATCACTCCAGGATATCCCCAATGTGGTGGAGGCAGTCTCAGATGTCAGACTGTGCTGCATCCATAACCCTAAGCATACATCTGGTGTTCTGCTCAGAAAGTGCCTGTGCCTCCATGATGGCCCGAAACATGACCCAATGGCCCATGCTTTGACACCTGCAACAGGTGGTGGACAGACAGCAATCCTCCTATGAGCATCCCTGTCAATCTGCCTGTGTGGGACCTTTCCAGTTCTCTGGTCTCACTGATGCCATAGTTGTCACACTGGCCTGTTCAATGTCTCTACTGTCTGACTGTCCCATATGTGAGGCCTTTGGGGACTGGGTATGTGTGGGCATACTGACTGTGTGTGGTGACAATGGGGGCAGAAGAGGAATGCCAACCTCTGGGACAGATTCAGCCCCCAACAACCCCACCTATGCCTCACTGTGGCCACCATCATCATCAGAGTCTGAAGAAAAACAGACATCAGGTGGTGTGGGGGACAGACCCCAACCTCCCCTAGTAACCTGTGGAAACCAAGCCAAAAGCAGTACATTACTAATTTCACTATTACATATGGAAAATCATAATAATGAGGATCCACAACTGCAATACCACTCTCACATCCTCTCATCTCTGCTTTCATGCACAACAGACTTCCTCACAACAACATACACATTCGACTCAAGGCCTTTATAACAAGCACATCAGGTAAATCACATGACACTTGGCCAATACAATGTACCTTTTAGACATGCAATATGACACTATACCTGATAAAACAACACATAAAACCCAGTACACCTATCTTAACAAATGTATTTAAATACAAGTTTCAGTGTCTAAGGTATGTACCATCGTCCTTTTGGTATGTACAAGGCATGTCGGATTAATTGCCTCATGTACACCAGATGGCCTGTTCACTCTGAACTATAACTGCAAAAGTGTTTATCCCCATTTAGCTACACTACTGTGATTTCCCACTCTAGTAAACTTAGATAACTGTTCCAGAGTGGAACATACATTCTACTCTGGTTATACACAACATTACCTGTACATAGGGTATTATCCTGGCCCTTACCCTTAACTCATTACATCCAAGTGATGCCTCCAGATGCATCTGCATTTAACTCCTATGCATCTAGGCATCAAATATTGCTTGTTCATATTTGCATCAATAACTCCAAAACCTTGCTATGTACAAGGTTTTAAAAGATTTCCTGGTACAGCTTACACAATACCAAACTCAACTGCATTAATATTTTACATCTGTCGAGTGCAGGTAAATAAATATTAACTGTTGTTTTTATGATATTAATTTATATAAATATAATTTTCACATTTTTCTAAATATCTCAACAACCAAGTAACACAGACAGAACTCCTTAGCCTCATGTGAAAGCTCTCAGCTAGATGAATAAAATACTGCTAACAGTATGTATGTAACTTGAGTGGTTGCTGAGATGCTGTAAGTTGTATACAAAATATTACAAATGTAATAGTGTTTAATGTGACTTATAAAATGCAGTTTAAGACCTAGAACCTAAAGAATACTGCCACTATAAAAATAGTTTTTGCCAAATAGTTTGCCATTTATACTTTTTTCATAATCCCTATGGTTCTAGAGATATGAATATTTGTTTAAAATGTGAGGACATGATTTGATTCTGTCAAAAGGCATAGGCTCTGCCCACTGGAAGTTACAGTGCAAACTTCCTGAGCTCCATTGGAGTGAATGAGTTAAAAGCATATTATGTTCTATAACAAAACAGTATCATGCTTACCAGAAGCAGAACCATGGCCTTGGGAAACTCCTGACAGACCTGTAAAAAGGTGAGGGTGAGGTAATTTCAGTAACATCACATGTTGCAGCACAACAAGGTAATACCTGCATATATCTCACATGTACAGTAGCTACTGTGTTATCTGATGTATTGCTGACATTCTGGGTATAAGTGTACAACTGAGCTAAACCCCCTTCCCCACAGCACATATACCTGATACCCACATAAAGGTATGTACAGCCTGACAGAATGACTGCTACAGTATTAGAATGGTGATCGCAGTAAGCTTACCTGCATGTTCGTCTGCTGTGGACACTGTGGCACCTACCTCCATGTGGTATGGTGTGATGGATGTTTGGGAGCTGTCGTGTGTCCCTAGGTTCTCCAGGAATTCCTCATTGTCTGTGAGTGGCTGTTCCATTGCAGGGCCTCCTCCAGTAATGGCATGATCCCTGGCTACATCAGTTGCCCTTCATTGTGCAACATTCACCATTTCCATAGAGCAGTGACGATCCTGCTCATATGTACTGTCCTGGTGGCCAGTATCATACACATCCCAGAAAAAGTCTGTCCACAATGCAGCCCTCTATTCTCTGTTAGGCCTCCCCCTGGATAGGAGGATGTCATGATGCTGCCATAGTCCTTGAAGTATAAGTTCATTCTATGCATCTGAGAAGGGGGTGTGCCTTCTTTGATATAATAGTCCTGAAACACACCAAAAGGGAAACATATTACAGAATCAAATTCATGGATGTCCACTATGTACAGACACAGCAACAACAAAATGGCCAGCACTATCCACTGCTTGCTCACATGTCATACCCCACAGTGTGACAACATACTACATGTGTGGATGCAACCAAGATAGTATCATTACTGAGGTAGTTCCCTGTGCACCATGAGAGATTCTGCTGTATGATCATACACACAACACTCCAATGCACTGTGGTGTGCCCCTAAGGCCAGCCACTCACGAATATGCCATAAGACCAGTGCCAGACAAATAACAGTGTGCTATTATGACCACTGTATTGGGATGTCCTACAACACCAGTGTGGCACAATGACAAAACACAATGCACACCCTGATATATTGTATGTCACCTGCATGTGTAAGACAGCAGGGTATCAATGACATGTCATTACCACAGATCTAAGACAGGCTTACTACTGTACTCCCTATTCCTGTTCCTTTATCCTCCCATCTGCATCCTGTTATACACAAAAAACAGTTACATACCTGGTGGAGTGCAGTACTCCTCTGTTGAAATGTGCTGCTACTACTGTGTCACAAAGGTGTGCTCTGTGTGAGGGAAGTCTCATACAGAATGTTTGCCCACAGCCAGCTGCTTGCATTTTCACATCCAGCTCATTAGCAGGTAATTGCCTCAAAACCAGTCTGTGACTCTGATATGCTAATTGCAGCCAAAACATCTGAGTTGCAGTATCATTAGTCAATGAAATAAAACCACTGTGCAATATATAAGGCCTTCATGTAGAGCAGGGCCCCTTTCTTAGCTGTTGAGATGGACATTACCGGGGTGAGGAGACTACATTGTCATAGAGGGTAGGTCTATAGCAGAAACCTTTACATAGAGCTGTGTGTATCATAGGCTGCAGCTGCTGCTGCAGGTAATAGACATAGGCATAGAGTGTGAACACTTTGGAGGACAACAAGCTGTAGGTGTATTTGTGCCAGTTGTGTCAGCCTTGTTGTAGAGGCAGATCCAGGGTGAGAGTACCCTTGACACTCCAATCATGGCATGTGTTTAAGGTATGTATGTTAGGCAACTATGTCAATAACAGAGTACTAGGTGACATATAGTAATGCAATACGGATATGTGTTGTGTGTCCCTACCTGCAGGGCTGTGATTTCCAGCAGTGAAAGGCAGTTATTTACTTTGCAATGCTTTGTGTGGATAATTATTGCACAAGTCATTTGTTAACTACTGTCCTCACAATAATGTAATTGAAATGCAACACAACACTGAATTTGAAGCCAGGACTGTTGGTTGCAAAATTTACTGTATGCAAGGCATTTACCAGACTGAGCTACTGAGTCATTGCTACAGTGAGTATATTTGCAAGATATATGTGCACATACAGGCTGTGCCTCAGTTACATCCAATATCATGTCTTTGGCTGCCTAGTGGTATACTATTGCACCAGAGTCTAAGGTACACTCCCGTTTTTTCCATTACTTTTTTTATTCTAGTTTGTGCAGTGCAGCGTGGCATGCAGATCCGCTGAAACATGCCTTATGACTCTAATTGGCAATTACTATGTTTTGTTTAAACCACCTGTTTTAATTAAGAGTTGCATGGTGTGGCAGGTTAATGCAGTGTGCTGCAGGTGTGATGGGCTTGGGTTTGAGACACGGCAGAGGTTTTTATTTTGTACATGTGTCTTGCACTGTTAAAAACACATATAGTCATTATAGTTCTATTTAGCTGAGCTTAAAGCTGCATGACGGGGTGCGTTGCACAGCTCTGTGCTAAAAAACATAAAGAAAAGAAAAAAGGGGAGATAGGAAAGTGGTGAAATAGGGACAAGCAGAGGGATGACATAGTGAAAGGCAGGGAGGGATGTGCAGGAAGGGTGTAGGAAAGAACCATAGCTATCCATTTCATGTACAGCAACAACTGTACATTTTGACAGAATTTGTAGATGAATTTGGATTCTCAAACCCCAGAAAGAGGAGTGAGGACAACATAACTACATTGTCAAGCCAATTGGACTGAATTATGTGTGTCCAGTGGACACGTGTGAGGAATGGAGAGCTATGTATGGGATGATATTTTCTTTGGGACAGGAGCCCATTTTTTAAGGTGAGAGTGGAATGTTGGGGAAGGGACATAGATACATGGAGGGGAGGTAAATTGGGTAGGTGAAGATGCCTTTGCAAACAGACAAGACAGACTAGACAGCAGACAGGGGTGGTTGGTGACACACGAGGGAGGTGAACACCTTGGATAGGGAGGGTGTTGTGGAATCCGATTCCCACATGCCTCCAGACAGCAGCAGTGTGACTCACATCCCCACCCTAGGACTGTTGACACTGCTCCAGCACTACCCCGAGGTTGGCTGTGCTGGTGGTTTGGCAGCAGGGTGAAGCTGCCCCACTAGCCCACCAGGGTGGCCAGCATGTCCTCAGTCTGGTGCAGGTGGTGGTCATAGCCATGGTGGACTATCCTGTGCACCAAGACTGGCATCTCCACATGAGTGACAAAACCCCCTCCAGCACCGATCTTAGAGGGGGGGGTCGGGTTCCATCTCCTGGGGTGGTACCACCTGACACCACAGGTAGTGCAGGGGCAGCAGAGAGGGCACCACCCATCTGGGTCCCAGATGTGCTGGGACCCTGTGCCATGGGCGGCTGAGGCAAGGTAGGGTGATCAGCTGGAACCGGCATACCTTGACATGCTGTGAAATATGAGGTATACCCATACGTTACAGTTAGTAATAACCAAACCAATGTTAGTATTAACAGAAGCGAACATCATATTTATTCATCCAAATGCATATTAATGTATAACATGTGCAACACAACATTAAGTAACATACCAGTTAGTATGGTAACAGCATGCCAGTAAAAAGTAAACCATAGGGCCAACAAAACAGTTAGTTTGACAACTATGTTAATATTGCATCATAATAAAACATAACAATAATCAACCACATTTTCCAATATATAGTTAGTTTAACAAAATATGTTATTATTAAATCACAATAAGACAAATTAGTAATGAAACACATTTTTCCAAAATATAGTTAGTGTAACAAATTATGTTAATATTAAATCATAATAATAAATAACAGTAATTAATAAATGAAGATAAGGAGTGGGGAGAGAGAGAAAAATTCCATTACTGACATTGCAGCCTATATCCCTCAATACACTGAAATATATACTCTATAGGTGTGTAGTGTCATGTTTGAGTACAGTGACTACAATTCTCCTATAACTGATGTAGCACGTGCATACCTCTCAAGCTGTTAGCATGAGTCAGTATGGGCCAAGCAGTAACAAATGGAGGTACACCACTACACAGGACAGTTTCATAAAATTTGGACTTACATAACTATCCACGTGTTCTGTAAACAGATTTGGTAATACATTGCATTCCAGGCATTAATTTATCTGCTAATCGTGTGGCAGATGGATTATGCAGTTTTAATTACACTACGAGAAATTGTGACACTTGAGAGGCATCTTTGTGTACAGTAAGTAAACTAGACAGGCGTCATGCCTTAGTTGTCAGGCATGGGAGTAGAACACAACAGCAGTGATTGCAGGGGATATCTGAAAATAATGTAATAATTGACTGCAACAATGTATTACATACATGCAAGGGATATAGCCATACTGGGATTACAAGCTTTATTTATGACTTGACAATGCTGATGAACACATTCAGTGTATTGATGTTAACATTTCGTGAAATCTAAACACACTATCTGCTCATAATATGGGCCACCTCACCCATATATTTGTTGTGTTCCTGGTGAGAGAGAAAATGTGAGCATTACATAACTGATACCGAAATTTAGTGCTATACACTACTGGATTCTAACCCATGACTGTGTGTGGTAAAATATGCTGCATACAAAGCATTTAACAGACTGAGCTACCGAGTCACTGCTGACTGTTGAGTGACTGATACTTACCTGGAGATCACCTGGAACTATACTATGAACTGAGCAACACAAGTTATAGGACATTCTTCTGGCATTCTAGCACTATTACAGTGTTATAGTAGACTGCAGTGACAGTAGAACACACATGCATGGAATACAACCATCCTGCATATATGAAAAAAGCTGTATTTTAATATCAACAATGCCAGTGAAGACATTTTATTGTTATTGGTTTGAAAAATCTATGAAGTCCACAAACAATATCTGCCCATGGACTGGGCTACCTTAACCATATACCTTTATTACCTGCTGTCTGAGGAACAGAGGGCATTATGTGATCGATATTGGCCTGGAGACAGCCTTGGACACTACTATGGGCTGAGCAATACAGTTTGCAGACCATTAGATTTGCTGACTACAGCTATTACAGTGTCACACTTGACTGCAGCAACCTTACCATAGACAATCAATGCATACAGCTCTACTGCAATGATTTTGACAAAACATAATCCTGCTAAACAACATTTTGCTTACTGTTATTTGTATTGCTAATGCTTTGTTAATATACAATTCTTATTGTTCATTTATTGCACTACAGCTCTACAGCTCTAACTACCCATTTATTGCACTACAGTTCTATATACCCATTTATTGCAGTACAGTTTTTCTTGTGTATACTTTATTGCAGTAAATGTTTTATGCTTTCTTGCTTATCGCACTGCAGTTGGCATACTAAATCCGTACTTATCATGTCAAGGCACAACCTGGCCAGGCACCCGGCATGGGACCTGACATTGTGAACTCTCTCAGCTGCAGCTGTTGGGAGAGAAGCACACCATTATGCATACTTGTTTTACTGACCTTCAGCTTGCATCTTAGTTAGACAGAGGAAGACATACTTACATACTTGTGCAGAATTCTCAGCTTGGGATTCCTGGACCCAGGTGTCCAGGGTTCACCTCTTCCTCCTTTTCAGGTTGTCAAAATAGTGACAGCACTGCTCACCTGTGCAGGGGACACCAGTAACACTGATGAGTTCTCTGGCCAAATGGCCCCAGGCTTCCAGCTTGGACTGTGAGCCCTGGAATCTGCCCTGCATCAGCTGGGTTCATGGTTTTTAATAAGGAGCCTGACTATGACCCTGGACTCCTGAATGCCCCACCACTGTGTCTGAAAGTGCACACCTTCACCAACACCTCCAGCCATACCAACAGTTGAATGAACTCCAATGACTGTTGCAGAATTCCTGCCTACTTGGTTTAATATAAGCTGTTTTCCCTCCCTTATACATCATTCAGCAACATTAAAAAAATCACCATATTGCTCAGCAGCTTGCAGACCAGCTAAGTGAATCCAAGCAGTGCAAAAACTCACAGAACTGTGGTTTTAGCGAGGTTTAGCACCACGCAAACATTGGTAGCCATTAGCATGTTTATGCACTCCTTAACATGACATAATACTGTAATGAAATTAAAGAAAAAGAATACATTTATAGACATACTCTGCCTGTTATGGATTAGAACCCAGGACCTACTACACATAAGACTGTAACTCGACCCATGGAGCTTGTTGGATGTTATAAAACCTAGTATACCTTCACATATACTACTAGACTACCTGTTACCATTGCTGAGTACCATGGCGCACCTCACAAACATGCTTAAACACACTTATAAATAAATAATTAATTACATCTGGTTTCTATTTTTAGATGTCTGTCAGGTGCCTGTCATGTATGTATGGGCTCCACTCATCTCTGCCGAGCTCTGCGCCATGCTGTGGAAACATCAATGGAAAAAAAAACAAATAAAAAATATCTAATTATGATAATTAATTACATCTGGTTTCTATTTTTAGATGTCTGCCAGGTGTCAGCTGTCAATATGTGAGCACAGCTTGGCATTGCTCTGCTCCGCGATGTGCCGTGCAAACATGCAGTTAAAAAAAAAATAATTATAAAAATATTAAAAGAAAGAAATAACACATCATACAAAAGACTTTTTATACAGTTGACACACTTCACAGCATTACAACAGTGCGGGGGAGCATTACAGGGAGCCTCACACTCATCTGCAGCCATGGGAAACTGCTACACCTCTACCTACACTGATTCAATATCCATGTTTCTCGGCTTCCCCTTGGCAGCGCGCCATCATTAATATGCATGGCTCGCTGCTGAGGGGAAACCATGGCCATGCACATGGATACATTCCATGTAGGCTCTACACTGTGCCTGCATGGATTTGATTAAATCCTGGGGACAAAGTATTAACCAAGGTAAATGACTTCATTCTAGAAACCAACTTACAGTAGAGACAATGACCACAAAATGTAATACCAAAAATTCTTTTAGATTTAATTTGAGAAGAGTCAACTCTAATCTTCTTAAAACCAGAAAGATGATCACCTATGGTTCTACCCCTATGAAAACCAAATGACAGTTCACATCCAAACACTGTTTAAAGAATGGGTCTGTCTTTAAAACATGCCAGTATTTATTAATGATTGCCTTAATTTTAAAAGTATTTGTACCAAAGTTAGTAATTAACCAAAGTATAGCTGAATGACCATCATAGTTTACCCTACCAGTTCTGTTATTCACCTCATTGTTACTTACTAACACCCCCTAGATTGTTTAGCTGCTGCCTCATAAGCAGTTTTAATCACATTTTGGTTATAACCCCTACTAGAAAACCTTTTGATTAAATTAGAGGCCTCAGATCAAAAAGTATTGTCAGAACCAACAGCACTGGGTTTCCTTCAAGTAAATCTACTTGTGTAGCTTGAGGCCAGTGTCCTTTTGTAAGCTTAATTCTGCTCATATTTTATTTCTTTTTATTTTATTTCTGGTGACTATACCTTTAGAAACTTTATATCCTTGTCTCTCAAGCTAGTTTTTCACTATCTTTTCTGATTGTTTCTATGACTTCATCTTGATCAGGGTGCTAGCCATGCTCCGTTCGCCCTCACTACGCTCGGGCTGACTTTGCTCCCCTACCCTACCCCCATTCCCACCCACCCCATTACAATTACCTTTATACCTAACTATCCCTCCCCTTCCTGTCCCACTAGCCAAAACATTTCCACTTCCTGCCTATTGCCACAACCACCTTACTAATCTGTCAATCTTCTCAACACCACTTCATCTATACCACTGTCTCTCTACCTACTCTATCTGACCATATTTTATTCCAACATGTATTATTTTCTAATATCTTCTATACTACTCCTTATTCTCTCTATCTCCACCTCTTACCACTCCAATCACTCTGACCCACTCCTCAAAGTCAAACTATACAAACTCCATCTAGCATCTACTACACACTCTCTCCTCGCTAAAAACCTACTTTGTTCTGGAGATATCTATCCCAACCCTGGCCCCTCTTCTCTCCCCAAAACTACCTCTACACTGCCCCCATCTTACTCCTTTAACAGTCACCAACCTCAGTCACAACAATCATCTCCATCCACATACTTAACTATTTACTCATTGAATATTCAGAGTCTAGCAAATAAAGTCACTGAACTGCACTCATGGATAGCTCAAAATACCCCTCACATCCTCTCCCTATCTGAAACCTGGCTCAAGCCACACATCTCAAATAGTGAAATACTCCCACCAGGTTATAATATCTTCCGATCTGATAGACCTGTAAAAAAAGTTGGTGGTGTGGCCATCCTCTACTCAAATATTCTTAACCTCTCACCATACCCTTCCCCAATTCCTGACTTCCTCCCAGCTGAAATCATCATCCTTAACTGCCATCTGAATCCCCACAAAAAACTTGCAATTGCCTCTATCTACCTTCCTCCTGGTAACAATCTGCCTATTCTTGAAAACATCCTATCCTGGTTCTCCCACAACATACCATATGAGATACTTATCCTTGGTGATGTCAACATTGATTGGTCCAAACTCACAACTGACTCCCCCCAACTCAGTATCCACCTACACGGCTTCCACCAACTTATAACATCTCCCACTCACTTCCATAAAAATTCCTCTTCCAGCTCCATCATAGACTGGATCCTTACCAATTCCCCCCACCAATACCACAATCCCACCACCTTACCTGACTCCTTCAGTGATCATCTCCCTACCACCATCTTAAGACATTACTCCCATATTCCTAAACCCCACCTTATCAAAGACTGTCTTAAACTATCGACTTTCAATTCATCCCAATTTAACTCCATTCTTCACAACATAGATTGGTCCATTCTAAAACACCTCCCCCTAAACAATGCTGTAAGCACTTTCAATCGCATCTTCATGAATACTCTAAACTCCTTAGCTAAGAAGATCAGAGTAAAATCAAACCATGCTCCCTGGCTCTCCAAAGTGACTAGGTCCCTTATGAAACAAAGAGATCATGCTTGGAAAACCTGGACTAAAACTAAACAACCACCTTTTCTTCAAAAATACAGGCAACTGAGGAACCTTGCAAAAAAACATACAACTAATGACAAAAAGTTATACTATAGCTCTGCTCAGCTTAACAACAAATCCAATCCTCAAAAATTTTGGTCAACTCTCAACAACATCCTCTATCCTGGAAAGCCCTCTAATCCCTCCCCATACCCTAACTCTTCCTCTCAGGAAACAGCTACCCTCCTGAATAAACACTTTATCTCTTCCATCCAAAATCTGGTAACCTCTAAGCCAAACTCTACTTCGACACCCACCTCTCCAAGTCCCACTAACACAACTTTGTTTTCTTTTGAGCCAGTTCCCATTACTTACATCAAATCTCTACTACTCAAGCTAAAACCTTGCTCTCCTTCCACCGACAATCTATCTCCTACATTCCTCAAACTTGCTGCTGACTCAATTGCTTATCCTGTATCTATACTAATTAATCAATCTATTCTGGAATCAACTGTCCCCACCCTTTGGAAAACTTTCTTCAATATCCCTCTTCATAAAGGTGGAAACTCCACTGACCCCTCAAACTACCGACCCATTGCCATTCTGTCCCCCCTCTCCAAGATATTAGAAAAATTTATTCACTCACAGCTTCTCAATCACCTCCTCACACACCACTTACTTACCCCTACCCTTCACAAAATGATTTTTGTCCTCACCACAGCACTACCACTGCCCTCCTCTCCTTCACTCATATCATTGCAGAGGCCCTAGACAACAAACTCATTTCCTGTCTCTTCCTAGATCTCTCCAAAGCCCTCAATACTGTCTCTCATCCTCTACTACTATCCAAACTCACAAATCTCCACCTATCCCCCTCCACACTTGCCAGGTTTAATAGTTACCTATCTGGCAGGGAACAATCTGTCAAATGGCTCTCATCCTCCTCACCTTTCCTTCCCATCTCCACTGGTGTTCCCCAAGGCTCCATCTTGGGACCCCTTTTGTTTAACATCTTCACCAATGATCTTTACACCTCATGCAAAGAATCCTCCCTTATTCAGTATGCTGACGACTCCACACTTATATCCATCTCAAATAACATTCCTGAACTACACTCCCTGACCCAACAGGCCCTCCTATCCACTGAACAATGGCTCTCTCACAACCTGTTGATCCTAAATCCCAAAAAGACCAAACTCCTACTTTTCCTTCCCCGTTCTCTTTTTCATCACAAAACCTCCTTTTTATTACATCTTCTAACAATACAAATATCCAACCTGACACCCACACAAAACTCCTAGGGGTCATTATCGATGAACTCAAGTTCAACCTACACATACTCCAATGTATATATAAAAAAAAAAAAACAGAAACTAGGTCTGCTATATCGGAACAAAAAATTCCTAACCCCTGAATCTAGACTTACCCTGGGCCAGGCACTCCTCCTCCCCTCCCTCTTATACACCGCCACAGTTCTTACCAATATCCAGGCCTCCACTCTAAACAAACTGCAACAGACTTACCATAAAATAGCCAGATTCATTACTAACTCCCCATACAACTCACACCACTGCATTTCTTTAAACTCTCTTCAATGGCTTGAACTTCCCTAGTTTCTGCTATCTTATCAATTTCATATGCTACACTCTATTCTTTCTAAACCCTCCTTCTGTCCATCTTTATCTTCCTTAGTCTCCATCTACATCCCATCCCAGACCCTCCGTACTTCTAACCAACAATTACTTGATATCTACCACCCAAAAAGGTCAGTAGGCAAACTACTCTACAAACACTCCCTTGCCCATGCTTGGAACAAACTTCCCCTTGACTTACATTCAATCTCCCACACCTCACACTTTAAAAATGAACTAAAAGCTTATTTTCTCAATTCCAGAACCTGCCCTTGCCATGACCCTACCTAGTCTTCCTTCCCTTTATGTACCCTCAAAAGGACCATACTTAGTACCTCATTACACCTCTCTCTCCAATGTGTCTACTATGCATTTGAACAATTTTATACAAACAAAAAATATTCATTGTTGACCTATTGAACTATATCAATGTAAAATTGTTACTTAGCTTCTTTTTAATGCAACTTTAACTTTATGCATGTATCCCAACATATGTGAATCATTTTGCTATAACTGCTATTATATCAATATTGTTTAAAATTGTACTTGTTTTAAAATGTATTACTGGAGCTTTTCTCCTCGGGTCTCTACTGAAAATGGGCCACAAGCCCAGTTGGACAAATCCAGTTAACAAATGTCAATAAATAAATAAATAAATAAATAACTACATATACACCTTAGTCATAAAAATTGAGATTTAGGGATGTTATCTACTACTTGCCTAGGATGACAACTCTAAGTGTGCAGAAATGATTTTTTGGTGAATGGCTTTTGATACAAGCTGGTAACAATTGTCCCATTGATAAGTTTTGTGACATTAGCATCCAAAAAATCAATATTAAATAAATCTGTCTTACCAACAAACTTCAGACTAAAGGAGTTAGAGTTCAAATAATTCACAAACTGCCATCAATTCTCCACCGAACCACACCAAACAGCCCAGCAATCATCCAAATAACATTGTCACATGTTCAAGTGTCTCAAATAAGGGTTCCCATCACCATAAACCAATTTAAGCTCTAAACAGCCTATAAACAAGTTGGCATACATAGGGGCAAAAGTAGCACCCATTGCTGTACCTTTGATTTGCAAGAACCATTCTGCTTTATATATAAAGGCATTATGTTCCAAAACAATTCCCAGCAATTTCAGTATAAAATCAACTTGGGTCCCTGAATACATCTGTGGATGTTCAAACCAATACTTCACTGCTAACGAACCACCCGCTATTGTTATTTGGGATGTGGATGATTATGATCATGAGGCTACTAGACAATTGAATGATGTTATTTCTTATTGCAAACCGCCTTATGATCCAACTTTGGAATTTAAAACTTGTATTGATGGTGTTTTGGTTAAGTTGAAAAATGAGGGAATCTGTTTGGATGCTTTGTTTCAACAACTTTTGCTGGTTGATCCCAAGCCACAATATTTTGATATTTTGCCCAAAATCCACAATCAGTGTCTAGACCTCCTGGTCAACTAATTGTCTCTGGAATGGGTTCCCTTACAGAACCATTGTCAGTGTATTTAGAATCAAAGATGAAACCTCTTTTAAGTTTTGTAAGAGCACATATAAAGGACACCAATGAGTTCCTTACATTGATGAATGCCTTACAAGTTCCTCATAATGCTTATTTATGCATTTTGGATGTACAATCATATACCAGCATACCCCATGAAGGTGGTTTGTTTTTGATATATATATATATATATATATATATAGTTAATGAACAAGATAAAAATATATGCATTTTCTTAAGCATAGTTCTTTTCTTTGTTGTTTCTCTTCTACTACTTGAAGTCTTCAAGTACATTGTAAATTAGATGTTGGGCAAAAAAGAGTCAACCCCTTAAAGATGAGTCTGCATACTGTGATTTGCCTAGTGTATGATTGACACTCAGTGTACAAAATAACTGGATTAAGTATGCAGATGTTTAAATCCAAGCTCCCATTTTGAAAATAATGGTTGCAAGTTCATGTCTTACAAAGGAATGTAGAAATAACCAAAACCAGTTTGTCTTAATTTAAAACTAGTGTTAGTTTTGGTTAAGGTAACATACACTTCAAGTCAGTAGACTTATTTCAGCCTCAGAAACAACCTATCCTGTGATAAATAACACCACTAACATTAAGTAAAGCCAGTGGGATTTCCAACTGTACAGAAGAACCTTACAGAACTTAAATCCCCAAGCCAGCTGTGTCTCATAGAATTTGCCGCACCTATCCTGTGACAAATAACACCACTAACATAAGTAAAGCCAGTGGAACTTCCAACTGTACTGAGGAATCTTGCAGAACTTAAATCCCCAAGCCAGCTGTGTCTCATAGAATTTGCGGCACCTATCCTGTGACAAATAATACCACTAACATAAGTAAAGCCAGTGGGACTTCCAACTGTACCAAAGGAGCTTGCAGAACTTAAATGTATGTCTCATTATAATACAAAAGGCATTAGTAGGTTGTGTTTTTTTTTTTGCTGTAATCCTTAATGTACTGAACATAAATGCATGAGTCAGCAGCAGGGATTTCAGCCCCTCCCCATGCAGAAACATTCTGATTTCTACCCTTCAAGTCTGTAAAAACACTTCATACCAAACTGTAATTCTAGCCCTTCCAGTCTCTAAAGAAACATTTATCTATCTGTTTTTTTTCGTCTATGTGATATAGAATTGTAAAGGGGTCGACTACAGTGCAATATCTAAATGGTTAGCACCTGACTGGCACCTTGTAATGAACATTTTATTCTATAGCCTGCTCTACTTTGGCAGCACTAGTTAGCTTCTTACTTTGCAGGACTCAGAATCCTGTGCTTATAAACACTGATTGTTTAACTGCTACTCGGGCTTAGCATCCAGGGGACAGCCAGCTCCATTCCACGCTCGGGTTCCACTTCACTCCCCTACCCCACTCCCATTCCCATGCACCCCAACATAATTTACATTTATACAACTGGATGCCACACCCCTCTTCCCACCAACCAATTAGAGACCAGCTGCCAGTACCACCTACACCTGTACATAACTCCAACCAGATAGGTAACATATAATACCTACAATTACCTCAGAGTTCAGTATCTTCTCCCAAGGGCTAAATTATCACCTAGATCCCACTTAGTTTTTCTCAACACCAAATTAGACATTATGCCTTACAATATAAACCTCAGCATCCTCTTATTCTCCTCCACAGTCATTCTTCACTTACTCACCTACTTCACTTCTCCCCCTCCTTTAACTCTCCCTGCCCTGTTTCTGCCAGTTTATCCTCGCAACCTCATACTAATAACAAAAGCTTATCCAACATCTCACCATCTCTATTTAACTTACAAACCCATCTCCTAACTAAACCTAGGTACTCCGCCATCAACACCAAACCAAAATTTGCTTATATTGTGCTTAATAAGCCCCACTTTCCAACCTTTCACTACTCTAAACAAACAACACATACTCGGGCCCTCACCCTATGTGGGGACATTCATCCCAACCCTGTTCCAACCAACTCCCCAATTCATACCCCAAAGCTTCTATTCCCAAAAGCTATTCATAACAACAGTTAACTTTCGTACTGTTTATAATAAAATCACTGAATTCTAAGCCTTTCTCTATACAACCCAGATATTGTTGCACTTACTGAAACATGGTTGAAACTGCACATATCTCATACTAAAATAGCCCCCCCCCAGGGTACAACATACTTAGAAATGACCGTTTGCACAAAAAAGGTGGTGGCATTGCACTAATTTACAGTGACTCCTTAACTATTATACAATTTTCTGAACCTGAACCTTCGGTAACATAGAACTATTACCAGCAGCACTCCATATCAACAAAAAACAAAAAACAGATTTGTATTGTAGCACTATACATTCCCACAGGTCAAAATATACCCATTTTAGAAGATTTTCTCTCCTGGGCAACCCAAAATATCTCAAACAAAACCATTATTTTGGGTGATACTAACATGAACTGGCAAACTTTCATCTCTAACAACCTCTCTAATAGTATAAATCTTTATAGGTTTACCCAACTCATCACAGATCCCACACATATAGTAAATAAACAAAATGAATCCACCCTTGATTGGATTCTCGTCTCACACCCCCATAAATACACTTGCACAGGTACCCTCCCAAACATCTCTAGTGACCATGTACCTGCCTTCACTCACAGAACCCAAACATAAACAGCAAAATCCCATCTGTACATAACATCTAGAAATCTTAGCCATTTTAGTTAAAAGGTATTTATAGACATTTTAAAGGCCCAGAACTGGTACCCAACTAAAATACTTCCGCTAGATGAAGCAGTAGAGTATTCAATAACATTTTTCTTAATACTCTCAACAGTCTCACCCAGATGCGAACAAAATGAATTAAGCATTTCCATGCCCCTTGGCTTACAAAAAATACTAAATAGACTCTCATTGCTAAGGGCAAAGCATAGAATGAATGGCGTAAAAATAGAACCCCACAAAGCAAAATAAAATACAAACAACTCCGTAACACTGCTAAAAAGCTGGTCATTACCGACAAAAATAAACTACTTCTCCACTCAGCTAGACTCCCAAAACAACAATCCACAAAAGTTCTGGAAATCTATTACCTCACTCCTTAACCCTGGAAACTAACAAAATCCTACATCATCCCCTGATAAAGACCCACTAGAAATTGCCCAGGACTTTAACACCCACTTCATTGAAACTATTCAAAAACTTGTCAATGACTTCTCTACTCAAACAAACTCTACCTTAAATAAATCAGATAGCAACACAAATCCCCCCTCCTAAGTACAACAGAAGCTCCCCCCTTTAAATGACACCTCAGCTAGCAGCTCACTCACTTGTACTTTTACTATACAACCTGTATCCACCTCTCTAGTGCATAAACTGTTAACTAAACTAAAGCTATGCTCCCCCTCTGCCAACAGACTTCCAGCAGAATGCTTAAAAATTGCTTCAGATGCTATAGCATACCCTATTAACATCTGCATCAATCGATCCATCTCCGAATCATACATTCCACAACTTTGGAAAAAAATCCATTATAAGTCTACTACATAAAGGTGGTAATGCTAGTGATCTAGCTAATTACCGGCCCACCTCTATACTCTCTCCTTTATCTAAAATCCTAGAAAAATGTATACACACACAACTGTTAAAATATCTCATCAACAATAGCTTACTTGCCCCCACTCAACATGGCTTCTTCCTTGCATATAGCACTACAACAGCCTTACTTTCATTTACCAACACCGTTAACAAAGTTTTAGATACTGGACTAATAACCTCTGTTATCTTATTGGATCTATCCAAGACTTTTGATACAGTTTCACACCATAAACTACTACTACAACTACAGTCCTTAAATTGCGCCCCACATTCACTGGCTTGGTTCTCCAACTATCTTCCTAATAGGCAACAGTCTGTCAAATGGCAAAACAAGCAATCCGAATATCTCCTAAACAAAACAGGACTTCCCCAGGGGTCCATTCTTGGGCCACTATTATTTAACATTTTCATCAATAACCTCCACAAAGCTTCCTATCTTAGTACCCTAATCCAATTCGCAGATAATTCTATGATAATCTCCTCTGATAACAACCTGACAGAACTTCAATATCTAGCACAAAAAGCCTTCACTTCTATTGAATCCTGGCTAAATGATGCCCAACTTCTACTCAACCCAAAAAATCTAAACTATTAATATATTCATCCAAACCCTTAAATCAAGATTTCAAAATATTCTCACAGAATGATACCAAAATAGAACAAGTAAAATCATGAAAACTTCTGGGTGTCACAACTGATGAGAAAATCTCATTCTATAATCACATTCATAATGTAATCAAGAAAACCCATTTCAAGCTTAGTAAAATATACAGCCATAAATATTTTATGAACACACTCACTAAGTTAAACTGGCCAACTCTTTTCTCCTTCCCACCCTTCTTTACGGTAGCCCTATTTTTGCCAACATACATATAACTCTTAAAAAATAAATTACAGTCCTACTACTATAAAATAGCAAAACGTGCCTACATGCCAACTTGAGCCCATCATTGTCTTGCCTTAAAAATTATAAACTGTCTCGACTTCTCCCACTATCTACAATACACCCAACTAACACTTACCCACAAACTACTATATAACCCCAACTTTTGTCCCTCTCTTCAGACTATCCTACATACATACACCCCTGCACGTAACCTTGGATCCTCAAGCAAATGGCTCCTAAGCATATCCAAGCCCAACAAACGTGCTGGACAAACCCTCTATTCCTTTATCATCACCAAAGCTTGGAATGCACTGTCCTCTTCCTTTACTCATACAGACTCCTTAAAAGCATTCAAAACTGCACTAAAATCCCATTACCTCAATAATCTAACATGTTCCTGTAACAATTCACCTAAACCTCCTTAAATAGGTCACTGTCTCTGTCACTAGACTCCATCCAATAATGTCCTTTAACTCCTACACCTTTGTTTTTGGTCTCTTCTTTTACTATACCTCTAGAGCCTATTATTCTACATACTACTTTACTCTGTTCTTGCACAAGCTTTATGGACCAAAAAGAGAGAGAGAGAGAGAGAGAGAGAGAGAGAGAGAGAGAGAGATGTGAAAGTTGTTTATACATGCCTGTAGTAAACTGCTTATAGTTTCCATACTGTAACTACTGTACCTTAAATTTCTGTAAATACTTGATATGTATGGTTTACTTGAACTGGTAACTGATGACTGATGTAAAATTGTAACTACAAGTGATGTTCCTTATACTCTGTATATAACTGTTCATATGATACAATGTTTTGTAACCTTTCTTAGAGCTTTTCTCCCAGGGCCTCCACTGACAATGGGTTTCTGACCCAGTGGACTTTTCCCGGTTAGCAAATGTCAATAAATAAATAAATAAACCTGTCACAAAAAAAGAGGAGAGAATGCATTTGTCCTTGAAAAATAAATTCAGAATATTCTTAAACTGGATAGAAATTCCTTTGAAATATTTTATAAATGTATATGGCACTTTTTAAAATCTCAAAGGCAATTCAGATTGCTGCAGATAAAGTCCTTGATAGTCAGGTAATGTGTATGCATGTAAACTCTGCAATAGTTTTTTGCAGACTCTTTAATAACTTTGTACCAGTCAATAATACGGCTTGTTTTTACAGGGACAACAAAGATATTTGAAGTGGTATAGATAAGTTATGTAATGTTTTGTAATAAAATATTAAAAAAGAGGTAGTAAAAAATTAGTGTGATATTTTCAAAGTTTGATAAGTATTTTAACCTGGGATTCTTTCATGCGAACTAACGTTAATGGTATTTCTTTCAATATGTCTTCCATGTTGGGCCTAGTCTGAAATAATAATCAGTCCTGAATTTTATTTTAAGTGCTGTAGAATGATTAACTCAGATTAATAGGGCCCATTACTTCTCTAATATTTGAGTATCTGACACTCCGTTGAGAGGTATAAATTCTTAAGGAGCCATTACATTGAAACACACACATTGACTCCCAATGTATCAAAACACTTAAAATAGCTAGTTTTGCATGGGGCAAGGCCCCCCATACTCTCCATGAGGATGGGTTTACCCCCATCTCAATAACTTAAAATGTACTAACTTCAAGATTAGATAACAGTGCAGGTAAGGGGAAATCATCCTTACATTTTGGTTACGCAAACACACAGAATGTCACCTGCTACAAAAAAAAAGCTCAAGCACCCTAAAAAAATGCATAACTATCTAACAACTCCCTTGAACCCCCAAGCCACATAATAGTGTAATTATTGTTTAATTGCAATATAATCTTAAATAAAAAGAATAGAAAGAAAAGGTAGCACAAAAACAGTCACTCAAAGAAGTGCAAATATGCACATATTATATATGCACAAAGTATATATATATATATATATATATATATATATATATATATATATATATACATACACATTCTCACACACATATACACATCCACACACACAAACACACAGAGTACAGATAGATAGATAGAGGAACACACACACAAAGTATACATATATATGTACAACACACATATATATGTATATATTTATATATATATATATATATATATATATATATGTATATATATATATATATATATATATATATATATATATATATATATGTGTGTGTGTGTGTGTGTGTGTGTGTGTGTATATATATATATATATATATATATATAGAGAGAGAGAGAGAGAGAGAGAGATTGTTATAGATGTATACACACACAGATGCGCACACACACGCAAAATATATATGCATAAAATTGTGTGTGTGTGCTTGTGTGTGCACGTGTGTGTGTGTGTGTGTGTGTATCCTATTTGGACCTTGCCATGGTGAGTGAGTGTATATATCTCAGTGAGGCTATGAACTATATATTCTAGGACTACAAAGGCAGGTAGTTAATGAAAGAGAGAGCATGCTAAATATGGTTCACTGGAAATGTTAGTTACACTCCATATGAGTACTGTTTGCATAGAAATCCTAGGGACAAAAGCAGCCAGAGACATGTCAAAATGACACAGGAAGAGTAGAACTTTGTCTCTTCATGTCTGAAAGTGCCCACCATACTGCTGGGGAACAGCAGAGGACAGTATTAGAATTGATAATGCAAATGTATTAAAGTTGAGAGGATGTGCATCTGCTGAGGTGCTTGGAGATGAAAGGAAAGTCTGATGTTGTACAGATGCTGGATGGAACTGGAACTGTAAGAATTATGATCTAAGGTAATCTTATGTGATAAATGATAAGGTAAGATTGAACATTGACATCTTGGGATTTAGTAAATTAAAACTAAAATGAACTGAAATGGCACATTTTACATCACAAAATCATTAGCTCTTCTACTGTGGACAAGAATCTTGTAGATAAATGGAATAACCCTCATACTTAACTAACCAGTATCAAACTCAGTGCTTTTTTACAACAGTGCTGTGATACAAGCTTATGCTTCAACTACAAATATCAAAGATTAGAAAGATCAACAGTTTTATGAACTTGAGCCCCTTCAGGATATAACACCAAAAAGATATTGCTGTCATCATAGGTGCATTGGAGTGCTAAAGGTGATGTCCAAAATGAATTGGGGTGTAGACGAATAGAAGTCTGCAAAAATAATTCACTTTGCATAGCAAATACTCTTTTCGACAGCCTAAGAGATGGCTATATGCATTGATATCACCAGATGGTCAGTACTGAAATGAGTTTAACTATATACTTTGCAATAATCTTTGATGGAAAAGCTCTATACAATCTGAAAAAAAAAACAAGAACTGGAGCTGTTTATGGCTTAGATCACCTACTTCCCATTCCAAAATTTGAATCAAATTAAAGAAAATAGAAAAATCCTTCTTGCCTTCTTGCCCACGAATCATGAGCTCAGAAGACCTGATGGAAAGAGTGCTTAAAAATTGTGGTTTGAAATCTGTGATATTGTTCAAGAGGTGGTCATAAACATATTCAAATAGGAAAGGTGAAGGCAAAATGGCTCTCTGTAGAGGCTTTGGAAGTGACTGAGGAAACAAAAAGAGCAAAAGGCAATGGAGATATATAAAACTGAATGCCAAATTCCAGAGACTAGATAAAGAAGAGATAAAGAGGCATATTTAAATGAGCACTGCCTGTTAATGGAAGATAATAATAGAACTGGAAAGACAAATGATCTCTTCAAGATGAATGTCATTATTACGGGAAACATCCAGATAAAAATAGGCATGGTAGAAGACAAAGATGGGAGGAGCCTAGCAAAAGCAGGTGGGTAGATGGAATAGAACAAGGACCCAAAAAAACGTTGATACAAATAATTGCATGTCCTCTGATTTAGAGCCAGACATACTGAAATGTTCATAGGTTCATAGGTTCATAGGTTCATACTAGGCTATCTGCCCAAGGGCATTTATAAGCCTAGCCCATAGTTATTTGGCTTTCGCCACCCCTTTAGTTTGAATAAAACTATGTGAAGTTAATCAGGCTCTTGAAAGCCTTGCTAATAACACTGCTGTAGGAAATAATGGAATTCCAGATGAATTGTTTAAGATCTAGCAAAATGATGCTGCTAAATTATTGTTCATAATTTGAATGTAAATTTAGGGAATACAACGGTGGCCATTGGAATGGGAAGGATCAATGTATATTCCTTTCTCAAAGGGTAGTCATTTTAACAGACAATCACACTTGTTTTACATGCTAACAAAGTAATGCCTGAAGTCCTGCAAGCAAGACCCCAGCAACACATAGAACAAGGACTACCACATGTATAAGCTAGTTTTAGAAGAGGCAAAGGCATCAGAGATCGCACTGCCAGCCTCCACTTAATAATAGAGAAAGGAAGAGTGGTCCAGAGAAAATACTTCTGCTTTATTTACTATCTTAAAGTATTTCAGTGTGTGGACCACAACAAACCATGTCACTTTGTTTGACCTTTGATAAATTTGTGTGCAGACCAATAAGCAATTAACTGATTGTTTCAAGATTAGGAAAGTGGTCTAATAAGGCTTTATATTGTTACCTTACTTATTTAATTTATAGATTTCATGTATCATGTGCACTGCTGAGTTAGACGAATCAGGGGCTGGAATCAAAATTATTGGGAGAAGTATTAACCCTAGATATGCAGATGATACCACTCTGATGGCTGAAAGCAAAGAGGAGTTAAAAAGCCTTTTGAGGAAGGTGAAAGTATTAGGTGCAAAATGCGATTTTCTGCTCAGTACAAAAGATAATATTGTGTCATCTAGACGTATCAGTGCTTTGCAACTAGATAAGGAGAAGTTGGATAGATTTTATTTTCTTGAGCGCAACAATCTCTGCAGGTGGTGATTACAGCTATGGAATTAAAGGTTGCTTCCTTTTCGAGAGGAAAGCTATGACAAATCTGAATAAGATATTAATGGAGAAAGATACCAGGTTGCCAACAAAGGTCTTTATAGTTAATACTGTGGTTTTCTCAGTAATAACTTGTGCATGTGAGAGTTGGACTATAAGTAATGATGTGTACTGGAAAATTTATGCTTTTCTTCTGTCCTGCAGATGACCATCAGCTTTTGCCAGCCCCTCTTCTCATTCACTGTGTCTAATGGAACTGCCTTAGTTTTCCTTGGGCTCAATCCAACCCTACTCTAGGGCTGGTGAGGAAATCAATAGTGCTGATGCAGCATAATGCCAGTGTGTGTGCTCAAACTCCCGTTCCTTTCCAGCAGCCTTGACAGCTTCACAATCTGTGCTCTCAGGAGATGCATGCTCACTTCTACACTAGTGCATTCTCCTTGCTGAACAACTTGAAGCTCATGTAGCATGCAGCTTGCTGGGTCTGAATACTGCATACATAGTGAGACTTTAGGCTGCTACCCACCACCTAGGACTGGAAAGACAAACTCAGACACTCACTCCAACCCTACCCTTGTGGGTCCCTAGCACCATGCTAATAGAACATGGGTCATCTGGGGCAGTGAGACTTTAGGCTGCCACCTACCAACTAGGACTGGAGAGGCAAACTCAGACACTCACTCCCATCCTCCCCTTGTGGGTCCCCAGCACCATGCTAATTGAATATGGGTCATCTGCAGCACAGTAAGGAATTTATCCATCTATGCCTGAGAACCACTAAGAAAATCTGTGCTTTTGAACTAGGGTGCTGCAGAACACTTTTGAGAAGTCTGTGGACTACAAAAAATCAAATCAGTCAGTACTTAAGCAAAGGAACTCAGTCTGTTCACTGGGATATCTGACAGTAAACACAGAAACTCAAATACTTTGGCCATATAATGCAAAGACAGGATTCAATGAACAAGACAGTGACACTTGGAAAAGTCAAATGCAAAAGAAGAAGCAGAAGAAGACAGTGGTAGAGGCTAAGATACAATTAAGGAATATGAAATGGCAAGAACTTAAGCAGTTGATGAAATACAGATGTAGTGTGTCAAATATCTTCAAGTCATGAAGACTGGGCCTAGTCTAACAACAACAAACAATCTAGATGTATACATCTGTTTGCCTTTTTGTTAATTTTCTTCAATGCCTTTGTAGCTTTTGCCTCAACTTCAGAAAATATAATATTTTCTGAAGTTTGCTTTCACTCTGAGCTGGTATTTCACTATAGTTTCCACAGAGATTTTACAGGCACTGTACTTTAGTTGCAGGTGAAAGTTAATGAAATTTAACTCCGTTTGGAAAACAACTTGAATGAATGGTTAGACTATTGTTTTAATTTTGTCTGAGACAAGGGCAGAATGTATGATTGATTGATCAATGTTCTTATTCTTTTTTATGTAAACTGTGATTGTATTTAATCAGTCATTCAATTGCTTTACAGAAATCTTATGACTTTTGATAATATTCATTTGTATAGAAATTTGGGAGTGTTAGGGAATTGATTTGATTTTGCCTCAGGTCTTTTTTTTTCTTTTCCTTTTTTTTTCAGGTTGGTGTATTATCTGTAGGCTGCTGTGAATAGCACATTTTGCTATTCATAGGTAGGTACTAGGCTATTGGCCCAAGGGCCAAAGCAAGCCTAGCCAACAGTGTATTGGCTTCTGCCACCCATTTATTGTTAAATTCCTGCCCTTCTATCAAGCAGTGCCCCAGACATTATCCCAGGGGTGAACTTCCTATCACCCATCCACTTATTAAGGATTTTTTTGAATAATGCTAATGATGAGCTCTGCTTGATGTGGATGGGAATTTTGTTCCAGGGCATGGGAAGTCTCTGGGACAAGAATCTATCCCACCAGCATGTCCTATTTATTGTTGTGGTGAGGTTTAGGTCTCTAGAGCATGTGGTTCGGGGAGATTGGGATTTCTTCAAGTGGAGCATGTCCAGCAATTCTGGGTTTGACATAGCTTTGTATGTCAGACAGAGGTCTCCTAGGAGTAAGTGGTATGCGACTGAGTAGAGTTTGAGTTTCTTGAGCTGGTCGGCATAGGGCAATTGTTTGAGGCCAGCAATCCTCTTGGTGAGGTACTTTTGGGGCCTCTCAAGTTGTAGGTGTCTTGTGAGGTACATCCCAAAATGGATATTGTATTCAATGAGGGGTCTGATAAGTGATGAGTACAGGGGAACGATGACTTCCTTATTCCTAGACGCAAACCCTTTTTTGATTAGGTGGGCCACGTAGAAAGATTTTCTGACCACTGTGGCAATGTGGTTACCAAAGGAAAGGTTACTATCCACTTGGGTCCCAAGGTCTCTTATCACACTTTCTGTGTTAAGTGAACTTCCCCCTATTTGGTAATTCATGGGTACCGTGTTTTTACCAAAGGGGATAACAATGCACTTTCTGGCATTTAGCTTGAGGCCATGATGTTGACACCAGGTGTCTGTCTCGGTGAGGCCCTTTTGCAGGTTGTCTACGTCAGCAGGGGAATTGATAATGGCACCTAGTTTGCAGTCATCTGCGAACTTGGTTAGCCATAGACCCTTGGTGTTTGCTTGCACTTCAGAGAAGTATATACCAAACAGGAGGGGTCCCAAGACTGAACCCTGGGGTACACCACTTGTCACTGGTTTGGAGTCAGATCTGGAGTCTGCAACTCTTACCGTGTGGGTTCTGGCCATGAGCCAGTTGACCACCCATCTCATGACATAAGGGTTTATGTTAAGGTTGATGAGTTTATCTATGATTCCTGAATGAGGGATAGTGTCAAAGGCTTTAACGAGGTCCAGGTAGGCTGTGTGGACTACCTTTCCCTCGTCTATGGCCTTAGTAACTGTTTCAAAGAAGTCTACCACATTTAAGAGACATGACCTACCTTTTACAAATCTGAATTGGGTAGCATCCAGAGTTTAGAGTTTACCAATGTCTTTTTTTATGAGTTCCATGAAGACACGCTCCATGGCCTTGCAGACCAGGCTTGTCAGGCTAATAGGTCTATAGTTCCCGGGGTCTGTTGTGGTTCCTCCTTTGTGAAGTGGGAAAACCATTGCTATACACCATTCTATGGGCACATAGCCTGTGGTGAGGCTTTGACTGAACATAGATTTTAGGTGGGGGGCTAGTTCATTTTGGAGTTCGTGTAAGACGCAGCCTGGGATGTTGTCCGGTCACATGGATGCTATGTTTTTGGCTTTAGAGAGTGCTGTTTTTACCTGTGTGTTTGTGATTACCAGGGCTTTACAACCATCTGGTTTAGTTATAGGCCCTTTGGGGGGTGAGGGGGGAGTAAAGTTTGCATTGAACCTATCTGCCGATATGTTGGCAATATCAGTTGGCTCTGTATATTTTGTGCCATTCTGTTGGAGCTCTGTGCAGATCTGGGTGTTGCCATGGAGGTTCTTGACTTAGCTAAAGAATGCTTTGTGGTTGTCTATGAAATCTGTGGCAATTTTTCTTTCAAAATTAGCTTTGGAGGATTTTATGAGGGATCTTAGTTTCTTACTGAGGCCCGTCAGTCAGTTCCTTCATACCTGGGTTTTTACTCCCTTTTGCAACAGTTTCTTCCTTCTGCTGTAGAGTTTGTTAATGGCAGGGGACCACCAGATCAGCTTCCTTTTTTGGAGGATAGCATGTTGGTTTTGTTGGGGATAGCACGATCCATACACTCATGCAGGTTCTTGTAGAGTGCATTTGTGTAGGATTCAGCAGATGTGACTGTATTGGTCTGGGTTTTGTTGTTGAAATCTGTGGTATGAATTATAGCCTGGTAGTGCTGGGGTGCTCTCGGGAGCCTTGAACCAGGTCTCAGTTACTGCACAGATATCAATGTTCTCTATGTTGAGGAGTGCCTCGAGTGAGTGCATTTTGAGGTTTAGACTCCTAGCATTGAGTAACATTGCCCTCAGTTTTTTGTTACCTGTAGTTCTTATGGTGGTGGGTTTATTTTTTTGAGCCTTGCCTAAAAAAGGCACTATAGGGGCGGCAAGAGTCTTGGCCAATATCCTGAATCCCAGGGGTGACAGGTGCAGGCCATTTCTGGTGAAGCATCATGGCCAGTCGAGCATGTCATCCCAGGCAGACAGATACTGGATCCCCTTTGAATGACACCAGAAGCTTAGCCAATTGTTGAAGTTGATCATCTTATCCTTGTACTGTGGTATCATTTTTGGTGAAGGCAGGATGCTACTTAGGGCTAGGGTCATACCTGCCTGGGCTACAAGATCGGAGAGCTCTTCCATGTCTTTTTTCATGTAGTCCAGGGAGGTACGTCTCAGTTCATTTACATCAACATGGACTATGACAGAGTCATATTTGTACTTGCCTTGTAGTGACCTGAGTGCATGCATTATGTGGCGAATTCCGGCACCTGACAAGCAGCTGACAGTAACCTTATCTTTCTCCAGCCTGGTGAGTGGGACATTGGTGTGCCTGACTATAGAGTCACCTATCACTAGTGTGTTGGGTATGTTGTTTTGCTTTATGGGCTGTGGTTGTGCGGCACACCAAGTTTGTGGGCTATGTGTTGTTTGGGGTGTATTGGTGGGAGGAAGTTGCTTATGTGTCTTCTTTGGAGGTCTCTGTTGCCTAGGCAGGTTTAGATTTTTAATCAGAGCCTCCATATATGTCTTGGTGTTTCTATGTGTGGGTTTTGGAGGTGTTGGTTTTGTTGGTCTATGTGTTGTGAGTGGGGTGTTGCGAGTTGTTACCTTCTCCTCTTGACTGTCTGTTCCAGTCTTGGTTGGAGAGAGCTTTGCCTCTAGAATGGCTGTATAAGTGCATCTCTCACAAGTGTTAGTGTTTGGTGGTAGTAGGAGAGGGTTGTCTGTGTACATGAGGCAGTTGTAGCACTGTCTCAATATGCCCAGGGTCATCAGGTAGGCTGGAGAGTACACCAGGAGCTGTCTCTTGGACATGCCTGAATAAGTAGGGAAGTATAAAGACTATTCTCTTCTGGCAGATGCAAGGGTTGAGTGCTTAGTGTTGCAGTAGATTTAGAACAAGTGCTGGGCTGAAAAGTGCGGGTCTGAGTGCTTTAGGCTGAAAGACTGACAAGTTATAAGAGAAAAACTGAAGAGCAGACTTTGTGGAGCTGGGGATGGTTAACCCCAGCTAACCGGCACTGCGCCGTGCGCAAAACCACACAAAAGCAGGTTTTTATAGCAGGAAGATAAAAGGGATAGAAATTAGCCCAAAATGGCCAATAAACTACAAATTCTGAGCTGAAAACCACTCCTCCAGGGACAGATAGGCTGCTCAAAGCTCCCCACTCTCACTGGTGAACAGAGAAACTTCCTTCATTCCAAGTAAGGTATGGGCCAACACAGAAACTACAATACAGCCCTGGATTCAGCAAACTCTGTAAACTGGACTCTACTAGCTTCAGAAAGGCAGGAAACAAGTATAGGATAGCTTATTTTTTTTTGTTTTTTAAAGAAATTAAGGCAGTTAAGACAAAATAAACACTTTAAAGCACAGAAAAACAGCTATCACACTTGAGTGTGTAGCCTACAACAGTTAAAACAGTTTAAATGCTCAAAAAATGAATTTAAAGTGCAAACAGTAAGTACGTACAATTAAACAGTTGCAAAAGGCTTTTTAGTATTAAATAAATGCTAGAAACCGAGTGTTTAGGTGGAATTAGCAATTTCTAACAATATCTTATCGTTGTTTTGGTACTTAAAACTGACGTGGTGCAATATTTAAGGAATGGTGGTCATTTAATTCTCTACTGCTTATTCTGCCAAAGTAAAATCAAATTTACTGACTTAGTTATATCTCTTTTATGCTAGTGTCCTTTGTTAGCTGTCATCTTTTCTGTCCCAAATTAGTGATGGTTTTAATGAAAATTCTTTATGGACGGGGGTGATGGCCATTTGGTGCTTTTGTATTAACTTGTTAAGACTGTGATTATGGATCTGCAAGCTATGTTTTAAATTGCTTCTTCCACCTAATGTACTATTGTATATTTTTGAGTATTTACATTTTCACTCTATATAATTACTATCCACATTTGATATCTATGCAGAAATTGTTGATTTGATTGATATAAGATTACTTTTGTCAGTTTCCTTCTTGTGCCAATCCATTATTTTCCACTCAGCTTAGCTATACTTTGTTCTTATTCTGCCAAAGTAAAATCAAATTTACTGATTTAGTTATATCTCTTTTATGCTAGTGTCCTTTGTTAGCTGTCATCTTTTCTGTCCCAAATTAGTGATGGTTTTAATGAAAATTCTTTATGGACGGGGGTGATGGCCATTTGGTGCTCTTGTATTAACTTGTTCAGACTGTGGTTATGGATCTGCAAGCTATGTTTTAAATTGCTTCTTCCACCCAATGTACTATAGTATATTTTTGAGTATTTACATTTTCACTCTATATAATTACTATCCACATTTTATATCTATGCAGAAATTGTTGATTTGATTGATATAAGATTACTTTTGTCAGTTTCCTTCTTGTGCCAATCCATTATTTTCCACTCAGCTTAGCTATACTTTGTTCTTAGTTTGGGTGAGTTTATGTATGCTTTGTGTTTAGATTAATCTGACTAATTTCAACAAAATAGCAGTTTCTATACTTATACATTCTATTCTGATTGCAGGTATATGACCTAATGTAGCAGGCATGTTAGGGGATTCTGAACTGCTGTAATGTTTCTTCATTGTGTTACATGTTTTATCAATATGTCTTTCCTATCTTAGAAGTGTAGATATTTCATTTTAATTATACTAATGATATAAAAATGCATTGTGAAATAGTTTGCCCTATGCAGAGCTCAGATTTTTATTTATTTATGATTTATTTTATTTTGCATTTGTTGACTGGGAAAATCCAGCTGGGCACAAAGGCCTCTTTTCAGCAGAGGCCCAAGGAGAAAAGCTCCAGTACATATAACACAAACAAAATATTTTAAGTTATATAATATCAACAAAGTCATGCAGAATGCAATTAAAGTAAATTTTACAATGTGAAAATATTTAGGCTAGCAACTATACATACAGTAGTAAGGATTGTTATGCTAATTATGCTCCACACATATAGTTAAATAACTGTGCAGTAGGATAGATGTCACAGTACAGAGTACTGAGTTATTTATAAAGGGTAGAAAGCAAAAGGTTGATTTAATTTTCAGATATAAATGAAATTAGTGGTAAAAGAGTTAAGAGAGACATAGGTAGAAGGTAGGTGATGACAGAATGATAGAGGAGAGCAGAGGTATAGTAGAACAGGAAGAAAGCAGAGATGTTATACTTTCCTGGAGATGTACAGCTACAGAGCCAGGAAGGTGGTACACTTATCCTGGAGATGTACAGCTACAGAGCCAGGAAGGTGGTAGACTTATCCTGGAGATGTACAGCTACAGAGCTAGGAAGGTGGTACACTTATCCTGGAGATGTACAGCTACAGAGCCAGGAGGGTGGTAGACTTATCCTGGAGATGGGCAGCTACAAAGCTAGGAAGGTGGTACACTTATCCTGGAGATGTACATCTATAGAGCCATGAAGATGGTACACTTATCCTGGAGATGTACAGCTATAGAGCCAGGAAGGTGGTAGACTTATCCTGGAGATGGACAGCTACAGAGCTAGGAAGGTGGTACACTTATCCTGGAGATGTATAGCTACACAGCCAGGAAGGTGGTACACTTATCCTGGAGATGTACAGCTACACAGCCAGGAAGGTGGTAGACTTATCCTGGAGATGTAACAGAGCCAGGAAGGTGGTAGACTTATCCTGGAGATGGACAGCTACAGAGCCAGGAAGGTGGTACACTTATCCTGGAGATGTACAGCTACAGATCCAGGAAGGTGGTACACTTATCCTGGATATGTACGGCTACAGAGCCAGGAAGGCGGTACACTTATCCTGGAGATGTAACAGAGCCAGGAAGATGGTAGACTTATCCTGGAGATGGACATCTACAGAGCCAGGAAGGTGGTACACTTATCCTGGAGATGTACAGCTATAGAGCCAGAAAGGTGGTACACCTATCCTGGAGATGTACAGCTACAGAGCCAGGAAGGTGGTACACTTATCCTGGATATGTACAGCTACAGAACCAGGAAGGTGGTGCACTTATCCTGGAGATGTACAACTACAGAGCCAGGAAGGTGGTACACTTATCCTGGACATGTACAGCTACAGAGCCAGGAAGGTGGTACACTTATCCTGGAGATGTAACAGAGCCAGGAAGGTGGTACACGTATCCTGAAGATGTACAACTACAGAGCCAGGAAGTTGGTACACTTATCCTGAAGATGCACAGCTACAGAGTCAGGATGTGAAGGTGTTTTCTTAGATGTGTTTTGAATGCCTGTTGGTTTTCAAGAAGCCAGAGAGCATGTGGGAGTGCATTCCAGAGAGTGGCTACAGAGTTTGACTATAAAGAGACTGCTGATGTGTATGGGCTTTAGTGATGGAGAGGAGGAATTTGTCTTGAGTGAACAGCTTTGTTAGGGTGGTAGTGTTTTAGCATGGCTTTTAGTGATGGCTACCTATCAGGGTAGTATATTAGAGTATGAACTAGTAGTAGCTGGTTATAGTGGAGGTAATGTGGGAGCTCAGTCCAGTTTAGTTGTTTAAGAGCAGAACAGTAATGAACTCTAAAGGGGCAATTTTCAGCAAAGTGAGCTATTTTATTGTAACATTGTTCCAGTATTGTGTGGACATTTGTAGGTTAGTAAAGATCGGGGATGCATACAGTAGGGTAGGTAGGAGGTAGGCTTTACTTATGAATTCTCTAGTTCTGTCTGTTAGGTTGGGTTTTGTTCTATACAAAAGGACAAGCTTTTGATGTTTTTTAATGATGATTTAGAAGTGTAGGTGAAATTTCAAGTTGTTATCAACCCGTAAGAGTTTAGGTTTATGGACCTGCTCAATCAGGTTGTTATTTAAGGAAGTAATTTTGACAAGACTTTTACTTTGGGAGAATGTTTTTGGAATGTAAAGTAGTAATATTGTTTTTGGTAGGTTAAGTAGGAGTTATGAGTTGTTTATCCTTTTAGTCTTTTTGCAGCATCAGTCTAAGGAGACCTATTTTTGCCAGAGTAACCCGGTTTACATGGTGGTGAGAGACAGGCTATTCATGGTGGTGAGAGACAGGTAACTGATTTCCTTTCTTAGCAGGTAGTGTTAGGTATGTTTTGGTAGCTGGTAGCGAACTAGCAAAGTGTAACATATTAGAGGAGTTGTGAAACAGGTTACTTGGGAATTCTGGAAAATGTTCATGCTTTATGGTTCAAAGAGGGTCAAGATAGATGTAGGGATTATCATGAAGTCAATTAATTGTTATTTTTATATTTGTTAATTTCTGAACTTGCTGGATGATTTAAAAATACTGAACATTAAGAGCAAGACACTTGCCACAAAAAGACCTCTTCTGTTATATTGTATAATGAACTAGTTGAATATTTATTCAATGGAGCCTTAGGGGCATTCAAGATATGATGAAGATGTTTCGACATTTATTTTTCAGAGTAATGGAAATGTCATGTGTGAGTGAAAGGAAGTGTCAACTGAACTGTTTTTAAATATTAAGAATAAATGTGTGGCTTAAACCATGGCTGCAGGAACTCACACTAGTCACAGTATGATTGATGTTATAGTGAAATCCTTTATGTCATCTTTTAGTGAGTTATTTTGTAATCCTGATGGCAGATGTGATTTTCTGAAGCTGAAACTAGAAGACAGGAACAGGGACATCATATGAGTAAAACATTATGAAGGGACACTGCATCCCCAAACATGCAGGAGGTCTGAGGAATACTATCCCAGTAAAAATACAAAAAAGTAGTTAAATTGTGCAATCTAGTATTTTTTATCATACTAAAATATCTTGCTGAATTTTTTTCAAAGAAATGGAAATTTTGATTTTTTTTACATACAGGCAATTAGGAAGACATCAAGCTGTTTTTTTCTTTTGCTGTGGATGGACTACTTGAATTGTTGCCATATATAGCAATCCTTCCCATTATTCTAAAATTCTATGCGATATAGACAACACCAGTGTGGGTCCTGAATCTGAATTTGGTGACTGTAGTAACACTTGGAAGGTTTTAATAATATACTCATTGAATGAGGGTACTTTTCTACAATAAATGTTAAGTCAAAATCTAAACTTTGCAAGAAGCAACAACAACGACGACAACACATTGAATGGCACAAAAGCTATGTGCTGCAACCCTCCACCCCTGAAAATTGATGTTACAAAGTATGTCGCAAGTATGTGAAGACTGAAAAATATATCAAGTGGAGAATTCAGAAAATGAAATTCCAAGGTCCTCACTTCAGAGGGCCTTCAAAGTCAGATCAACATTTTCTTTTTATGCAGAATTTATATAAATTGCAAAACTACAAAACAGTCTGACACCTCTATATCAGATTATGTTATATAGGGGTACTCCATTAATCAGTATATTTCTTGTAGTAGTACTGTGGTAGACTACGTGGCCATCTGTATTGATGGGTATTTAATGCGGGTCAGATGCAATAGCCCTTAATATTCGAATAGCTGGGCCTCTGTCAGAACAATGTAGCAAACTACAGCAAAATGCACCTAACAAAGACAGTGTAGCACATTGGTCTGCATTTCACTGTTACCTCCTGAAGTTGGATTCTACCTTGTGCTTTTTATCAGAAAAGGCTTGGGTCCTCTTAATACCCAAAATTGGATAAAATGGGTGTAGAAATTGATAGCTACAGGACTGCATGTTACTGCATGACAAAAGAGCTGCACACAAATGGTAAGCATTAAAAACATGAAGACTAATTCATGACCTACAGGAAAATCAGCCCTGTTAAAGTATGAAAGTACATTTGATATCCTTATATACTAACTGCAAACCTAAGATTAATGGGAATTCTCTAAGATCAGATAAGGTTGAACTAAAATAACAGTGAACACAATAGCCCAATACGCATTACATCAATTAAATAAATGCACACACACACACACACACACACACACACAC